>NC_056444.1:22411304-22418804 GCF_018296145.1 Oncorhynchus tshawytscha
TGATGTGCCGTTGGTGAAAACTTGACAAATACCCTGGGAGTTTACCACAATATGATCTCAAGACACAAGCAGTGTTATTTACGGTACAGTAAATCAATCTAAGAGATAAACAAAGACAGAGTCCTCTAAATATCCTGGCTGTTCGTATAGAGGAGGCCTGGCCCAGACAGTACAGTAGAAACACGTGTTTTAGTAGTGATTCAGTCCAGAGGTATGTAAGTGGACCTCAGAGTTGGATTCCAGTGTGTGATCCCACCCTCTAACTGGGTCCTCTCTATTGCTCTATCTCTCTATATCACCATACTGCTACTAATAATGCTGCTGCTACCAGTTCTGTCCTTATCCATACTACTACTACTACTAATGCTGCTGCTACCAGTTCTGTCCTTATCCATACTGCTACTAATACTGCTGCTGCTACTAGTTCTGTCCTCATCCATACTGCTACTAATACTGCTGCTGCTACGACTTCTGTGCTCATCCATACTGCTACTAATACTGCTGCTGCTACGACTTCTGTGCTCATCCATACTGCTACTGATACTGCTGCTGCTACCAGTTCTGTCCTCATCCATACTGCTACTAATACTGCTGCTGCTACCAGTTCTGTCCTCATCCATACTGCTACTGATAATGCTGCTGCTACCAGTTCTGTCCTCATCCATACTGCTACTAATACTACTGCTGCTACCAGTTCTGTCCTCATCCATACTGCTACTAATACTGCTGCTGCTACTAGTTCTGTCCTCATCCATACTGCTACTAATACTGCTGCTGCTACTAGTTCTGTCCTCATCCATACTGCTACTAATATTGCTGCTGCTACTAGTTCTGTCCTCATCCATACTGCTACTAATACTACTGCTGCTACCAGTTCTGTCCTCATACATACTGCTACTAATACTACTGCTGCTACCAGTTCTGTCCTTATCCATACTGCTACTAATACTGCTGCTGCTACTAGTTCTGTCCTCATCCATACTGCTACTAATACTGCTGCTGCTACGACTTCTGTGCTCATCCATACTGCTACTAATACTGCTGCTGCTACTAGTTCTGTCCTCATCCATACTGCTACTAATACTACTGCTGCTACCAGTTCTGTCCTCATCCGTACTGCTACTAATACTACTGCTGCTACCAGTTCTGTCCTCATCCATACTGTTACTAATACTGCTGCTGCTATCAGTTCTGTCCTCATCCATACTGCTACTAATACTGCTGCTGCTACTAGTTCTGTCCTCATCCATACTGCTACTAATATTGCTGCTGCTACTAGTTCTGTCCTCATCCATACTGCTACTAATATTGCTGCTGCTACTAGTTCTGCCCTCATCCATACTGCTACTAATACTACTGCTGCTACCAGTTCTGTCCTCATCCATACTGCTACTAATACTACTGCTGCTACCAGTTCTGTCCTCATCCATACTGCTACTAATACTGCTGCTGCTACTAGTTCTGTCCTCATCCATACTGCTACTAATACTACTGCTGCTACCAGTTCTGTCCTCATCCATACTGCTACTAATACTACTGCTGTTACCAGTTCTGTCCTCATCCATACTGTTACTAATACTGCTGCTGCTACCAGTTCTGTCCTCATCCATACTGCTACTAATACTGCTGCTGCTACTAGTTCTGTCCTCATCCATACTGCTACTAATACTGCTGCTGCTACTAGTTCTGTCCTCATCCATACTGCTACTAATATTGCTGCTGCTACTAGTTCTGTCCTCATCTATACTGCTACTAATACTGCTGCTGCTACTAGTTCTGTCCTCATCCATACTGCTACTAATACTGCTGCTGCTACTAGTTCTGTCCTCATCCATACTGCTACTAATATTGCTGCTGCTACTAGTTCTGTCCTCATCCATACTGCTACTAATACTGCTGCTGCTACTAGTTCTGTCCTCATCCATACTGCTACTAATACTGCTGCTGCTACTAGTTCTGTCCTCATCCATACTGCTACTAATATTGCTGCTGCTACTAGTTCTGTCCTCATCCATACTGCTACTAATACTGCTGCTGTAGTTGTTGCTTCTACTGCTGCTACTAAAAATACAGATGTTTCTAGAGTGATTTTTGTTGTTGTGATTCTTGTGTTGCAACTAGAATAGTTGTTGTGTGAGAGAATGTGTTTGGATTAATGTTGGTCGTAATACGATGTGTCTACAGACGTTGCCAACCAAAAGGAAACTTGACCAAATATTTCATAAGATGTTTTTTTTAGATGCTGGGAAGAATGTTGTTTTCATCAGCTTGTCTGTGAACATTGAATCAGACACCAGTATCCATTGGGTACTGCAGGTTCTTGATGAGGATGTGGACAGTTGTTCCACACTAACCCTATATGAGACAGCAATAAGTTAAGTGGGGTAGCAAGGTTACTAACGAGGGTATGACACTTCTGCAGCTGTTGTCAGGAGACTCGGCTGACACTTTGTGTTTCTTCACTGCCCTTTGTACAGTATATACTATTGGTATAACATTGACTTATCTTGGGCCCTACTGGTCCTGCCAGTGTTGTCCTATGGAGCACACTGTGTACTGAATGGAGTTTTACTCTGGTATCAGAGAGTGGTGGGGTATTGATCTAGACACAACACAGGTACAGAGAGTGGTGGGGTATTGATCTAGACACAACACAGGTATCAGAGAGTGGAGGGGTATTGATCTAGACACAACACAGGTATCAGAGAGTGGTGGGGTATTGATCTAGACACAACACAGGTACAGAGAGTGGTGGGGTATTGATCTAGACACAACACAGGTATCAGAGAGTGGTGGGGTATTGATCTAGACACAACACAGGTATCAGAGAGTGGTGGGGTATTGATCTAGACACAACACAGGTATCAAAGAGTGGTGGGGTATTGATCTAGACAACACAGGTACAGAGAGTGGTGGGGTATTGATCTAGACACAACACAGGTATCAGAGAGTGGTGGGGTATTGATCTAGACACAACACAGGTATCAGAGAGTGGTGGGGTATTGATCTAGACACAACACAGGTATCAGAGAGTGGTGGGGTATTGATCTAGACACAACACAGGTATCAGAGAGTGGTGGGGTATTGATCTAGACACAACACAGGTATCAGAGAGTGATGGGGTATTGATCTAGACACAACACAGGTACAGAGAGTGGTGGGGTATTGATCTAGACAACACAGGTACAGAGAGTGGAGGGGTATTGATCTAGACACACCACAGGTAAAGAGAGTGGTGGGGTATTGATCTAAACACAACACAGGTACAGAGAGTGGTGGGGTATTGATCTAGACACAACACAGGTATCAGAGAGTGGTGGGGTATTGATCTAGACACAACACAGGTACAGAGAGTGGTGGGGTATTGATCTAGACACAACACAGGTATCAGAGAGTGGTGGGGTATTGATCTAGACAACACAGGTATCAGAGAGTGGTGGGGTATTGATCTAGACACAACACAGGTATCAGAGAGTGGTGGGGTATTGATCTAGACACAACACAGGTATCAGAGAGTGGTGGGGTATTGATCTAGACACAACACAGGTATCAGAGAGTGGTGGGGTATTGATCTAGACGCAACACAGGTATCAGAGAGTGGTGGGGTATTGATCTAGACACAACACAGGTACAGAGAGTGGTGGGGTATTGATCTAGACACAACACAGGTATCAGAGAGTGGTGGGGTATTGATCTAGACACAACACAGGTATCAGAGAGTGATGGGGTATTGATCTAGACACAACACAGGTACAGAGAGTGGTGGGGTATTGATCTAGACAACACAGGTACAGAGAGTGGAGGGGTATTGATCTAGACACACCACAGGTAAAGAGAGTGGTGGGGTATTGATCTAAACACAACACAGGTACAGAGAGTGGTGGGGTATTGATCTAGACACAACACAGGTACAGAGAGTGGTGGGGTATTGATCTAGACACAACACAGGTATCAGAGAGTGGTGGGGTATTGATCTAGACACAACACAGGTATCAGAGAGTGGTGGGGTATTGATCTAGACACAACACAGGTATCAGAGAGTGGTGGGGTATTGATCTAGACACAACACAGGTATCAGAGAGTGGTGGGGTATTGATCTAGACGCAACACAGGTATCAGAGAGTGGTGGGGTATTGATCTAGACACAACACAGGTACAGAGAGTGGTGGGGTATTGATCTAGACACAACACAGGTATCAGAGAGTGGTGGGGTATTGATCTAGACACAACACAGGTATCAGAGAGTGATGGGGTATTGATCTAGACACAACACAGGTACAGAGAGTGGTGGGGTATTGATCTAGACAACACAGGTACAGAGAGTGGAGGGGTATTGATCTAGACACACCACAGGTAAAGAGAGTGGTGGGGTATTGATCTAAACACAACACAGGTACAGAGAGTGGTGGGGTATTGATCTAGACACAACACAGGTATCAGAGCGTGGTGGGGTATTGATCTAGACACAACACAGGTATCAGAGAGTGGTGGGGTATTGATCTAGACACAACACAGGTACAGAGAGTGTTGGGGTATTGATCTAGACACAACATCGGTATCAAAGTGAATGATAATGAGGTTTAGTATGAGTTCCAACTGGTTCCTCTTCCTGTCGGGGAGGAATTCACACAGTTTAATGTCACTGGACTCGAGTTGCAGTCTTTTTTTGGTGTACTTTTTACCCCTTTTTCATGATATTCAATTGGTAGTTACAGTCTTGTCCCATCGCTGCAACTCCCACGTGGACTCTGGAGAGGCAAAGGTTGAGAACCGTGCGTCCACCGAAACACGACCCTGTCAAGCCGCACTGCTTCTTGACACCCTGCTCACTAAACCCGGAAGCCAGCCGCCCCAGTGTGTCGGAGGAAACACTGTCCATCTGGCAACTGTTTCAGCATGCATATGCACACAGCCCGCCACAGGAGTCACTATAGCGCGATGGGACATGGACATCCCAGCCTGCCAAACCCTCCCCTAACCCGGATGACACCGGGCCAATTGTGCGCCACCTCATGGGTCTTCCGGTTGCGCCCGGCTCGAACCCGGATCTGTAGTGACGCCTCTCTGCGATGCAGTGCCTTAGACTGCTGTGCCACTCTGGAGGCCCTGGAGTTTCAGTCTTAGTCAACACCTGGCAAGGCCTGGTTTGCATGACCTTGTCCTTGAAGTTCTATCTGTGTGTGTGTGTGTGTGTGTGTGTGTGTGTGTGTGTGTGTGTGTGTGTGAGAAAGATGTGTTTGTTCAGAATGTCATATAGGTGGGCACTGGGTGCTGCACTGGGCATGCTGACTGGCAGTTAATGGAGTGGCATGTGACTGGCCAGGTTGGAAGCTGACTGACCCTGGCATTACTGTTGGCATTGCCCTCTCTCACATCCCACCCAGATAATGGATTGGGACTGTCTACTCTCATTCACACACCACTTCTCCTCTTCACCCAAAAGTCACGCTAGGTTGTCTTTAGGGAGTCATGCTTCCTCTGGTTTGCCTGTCTTTAGAAGGACCATTTACTAGCAGGGTATGAATTTATAACCTCTGACCCCTGACTTTTGGAAGCTGACCCTAACTTCCATACACTATTGAAAGAACGCTGGGAATTATTTTGACATGCAGAACACTCTGTAGTCAACCCAAATTACACTGGTGTAAACATAAAGAATTGAACCTGGCATGTGAGTGTGTGATCCTGAGCCATTGTCAAGAGCAAAGCCCTCGGCCTAGAGAGAATATCCCAGTGTTTGTCAGTCAGGACTGGGGTGATGGTGATACTGAATGATGGTGACATGTTGGTGTGGGATAGATCATATGAGACTGAGCCGTGTGTTGGTCTTAGTGATGTGGTATGTCTAGCTACAGGCTGTGTCTGTGTCGCTAAGCCCAGTCGTGTCTATGTGTGAGAAATGGCTTTGAAAAAAGAAATCAGGCAGCCATGAGACCATGCAGAGCTAGAGGGCAGGGCTCTTAATGTAAAAATGGAAACAAGCGTTTAGGAGGTAATGGGACATAATAAGTGGACACTCCCTGGTATAGTGAAGGTCTGTGTTTCCCTACAGCTATGCTGCAAAGCAGAAAGTTAGTATTACACTGAACTGACTGACTAAACATTTTGAGTGTGTGTGTGTGTGTGTGTGTGTTTGTGTGTGTGTGTGTGTGTGTGTGTGTGTGTGTGTGTGTGTGTGTGTGTGTGTGTGTGTGTGTGTGTGTGTGTATGTGTGTATGTGTGTGTGTGTGTGTGTGTGTGTGTGTGTGTGTGTGTGTGTGTGTGTGTGTGTGTTTATGTGTGTGCGCGTGTGTGTTTATGTGTGTGCGCGTAGGTGTGTGCGTGCCTCCAGGGATACAGGGCAGGGTTCCCCCAGACTCACACTGGCTTGATAGACAGCTTGGTTGTCATGGCGTCCATTCAACACAGCATATCACTCAATGACACAATGCAATGCAGCTTTATTAAACAAAGGAGTTCCTTCTATGTCAAGGTTATATTATTATTAATGAAAGTCTAGATCTACTCTGGGCCTTTGTGACTTCAAACCAACGTGTTTAAGCCTCTATTGTTAACCAAGAGAAAGCTAATTAAGATGGCTGTGGTATGAGAAACTCTCCCCCGGCCCCAGGCAGGGTGTCTCCTGTCTCCTTGTAACCCACTCCATGGCTCTGAGCTGACCTGGGTTGAGTTCTCTACACTTGGACGCTGTTCTGGGACCAGTGGGAGTCTGGGTCTGGGATGTCAACTCTTTGAGATATATGGCTCTGTCTCAATTGGCACCCTATTCCCTATATACAGTAGTGCACTACATCTTAAACCAGGGGCCATCTGGCTCTGGTCAAAAGTAGTTCACTACATAGGGAATAGGGTGCCATTTTCGGATGCACACTTCATGTCTACCTACATCCTCCCAAAGGCCAGTGGTTTGGGCCTAGCTGGCTGGAGGCAATGAGTGGCACTGTGGGTGAGGTTAAGGTTTGGCTGGGATAGGCCGTCATTATAAAGAAGAATTTGTTCTTAACTGACTAGCCTAGTTAAATAAAGGCTCAATAAAATAAATAAATAGAAATGAACCCTACTCCACAACTCTGTACTTCTGATACACCAGAACCAGCTTTTCCAATCTGAACAGATCCAGCTGTTCATCTAGTGTTTCACAGTTTCTTTATCTGTTGGCTTTAAAGTACACATCCTCTCCTCATTCTCCTTAATGAACCAACAGTGCTTGCAGGACCACTGTTAATGCATTTAAAAGCCTGGAGATGTACTTAGAATGGGGGTTTATTGTGTGGTCTCTGGACAGAAGTGTTATTTACAGTGCAGGGTTGCAGGCAAGGAGAGTAAGTGGGTTAGCTTCTGCCCTCTAGGGAGTATTAAAGAGATTTTCCGGAACTTTTGTACAATTTAGCCAGTAGTTTTGAAAGTAGCGCTCAAGAGCCAAAACGGGTCCCAGAAAATGTGGCAGAATTATGGACAATGTTGTCACATCATTGTTCTCGAGCCTCTGTAGCATGTGCC
>NC_056444.1:22421304-22456304 GCF_018296145.1 Oncorhynchus tshawytscha
TCGGTGCCATTGACCTGAGCCTGCTGGTTGTTCAGGACACAAAAGACCAATGAACGATTTCTTCACTCTGTCCCAAGTGTGATAAGTGGATTCCTTTAAAAGCACTGAGCTCTTGTTCTTGTTCTTTTCATGTTACTCAGAGGACAACAGCACAATCAAAGGCAGCGTTGCTATGTACCCTTTATTAACTTCTCTCATTATTCACACTTTAAGGGTTGGTTGGTGCCATTACTAAACATGGCATTGAGACTACATGAAAACTGGAGATTGACTCACATGTCCCCTGCTACTGTCATACAGTCATCTATCATGCAGTAGTGGTGGGTGCTCTCTCTAGTCTGCCCTCCCTCCATCTAGAAAGAGCATTAGTGAAATGAGGACAGTGGAGAGAGATGCTGCAATGGAACACATCCTATCTAACAGTATGCTTTCTGTCGTACAGTTAGGCGATGTAAACATGAGCCAATTAACAGAGGTTGGCTCTGGGGCTCTGACCAATTAGCTTATCAGGACCCAACTGAAACCCAAAGGGAAAAAGCCAGTATTCTCCATGGAGACGTTGAGCTGAAGGAATCAGTTAATTATCATGGCATTACAGCTCAGATAGGGTATCAGACATGGGCCATCTTCTGACTGTAATCATATTTACTGTGAGTTGGGTCCTTTGAGGGAAAAATTCATTTGCTTTGTTAGCCGTTTTGGCTAGCTGCCCGGGCAGTGTGCTACGGGGGAATGAAGGACTGCCTTTGTTAGCGGCTAGTTCTATTTCCACAGTTAGCCTCTCTATGGACAGCTAGCACAGCAGATAACTCAGTTTCCATTGGGATCTGCGGAAAGTTAGTGTAGCATATGAACCGGGGTGGATTAAATGCTAAATGTTGACCTTTGCACTGACACTGAGTCATCTGAGTAACACTGGCGCGTTGACTGACATCACGCCCGCCCACGGGCCAATCAGAACTGTCCTTACTGGCTCTATTGTTCAGGGCCTGGTGGAGGTGGTGTGCGAGGACAAGACACAGCTGTAAACTTATTAGCATTGTCACTAACCTCCGGTGGTGTAGGGGGAGACATTTTGGGTTTCCATTGCAGTGCCAGTAACCTCCCACTCCGTTGGGACATGGAAACTGTGAGTGCATGGGGGCTTGAGGTGATAGCTGGCTTACCAGTGGAACAACAGTGAGGGAGAGGAGGAAACACTGGGCATGCAAACAATGGAACCAGCAGATTATCATTCAAATAAACAAGTTTATTCCTTTGTGTGTGTGCGTTCGTGTGTGTGTGTGTGTCATGCAAATGCCCTAGGCTAATGCATTTGTGTGGACAGGTCAACAATTCAGTGTTTACTGTATACACCAATCCCCTTCCTACCATTTCTCTCGTCCCTCTACTCTGACACGGTAATATATAAGTAACGCACAATACAGTAATTTCAGTTGCGTCTCTCTTCCTCTCCATGTGGGAATGCCTGTGTTAATATCACACTGTGAACTCTCTACCACACTGCATGTGCATCCCAAATGGCACTCTATTCCCTACATATAGACACTCTATTCCCTACATATAGACACAGTATTCCCTACATATAGACACAGCATCCCCTACATATAGACACTCTATTCCCTAGATATAGACACAATATTCCCTACATATAGACACAATATTCCCTACATATAGACACAATATTCCCTACATATAGACACAATATCCCCTACATATAGACACAATATTCCCTACATATAGACACAGCATCCCCTACATATAGACACAATATTCCCTACATATAGACACAATATTCCCTACATATAGACACAATATTCCCTACATATAGACACAATATTCCCTACATATAGACACAATATTCCCTACATATAGACACAATATTCCCTACATATAGACACAATATTCCCTACATATAGACACAATATTCCCTACATATAGACACAATATTCCCTACATATAGACACAATATATAGACACAATATTCCCTACATATAGACACAATATTCCCTACATATAGACACAATATTCCCTACATATAGACACAATATTCCCTACATATAGACACAGTATTCCCTACATAGACACAATATTCCCTACATATAGACACAATATTCCCTACATATAGACACAATATTCCCTACATATAGACACAATATTCCCCTACATATAGACACAATATTCCCTACATATAGACACAATATTCCCTACATATAGACACAATATTCCCTACATATAGACACAATATTCCCTACATATAGACACAATATTCCCTACATATAGACACAATATTCCCTACATATAGACACAATATTCCCTACATATAGACACAATATTCCCTACATATAGACACAATATTCCCTACATATAGACACAGTATCCCCTACATATAGACACAATATTCCCTACATATAGACACAATATTCCCTACATATAGACACAATATTCCCTACATATAGACACAATATTCCCTACATATAGACACAATATTCCCTACATATAGACACAATATTCCCTACATATAGACACAATATTCCCTACATATAGACACAATATTCCCTACATATAGACACAATATTCCCTACATATAGACACAATATTCCCTACATATAGACACAGTATTCCATACATATAGACACAGTATTCCCTACATATAGACACAGTATCCCCTACATATAGACACAATATTCCCTACATATAGACACAATATTCCCTACATATAGACAGACTATTCCCTACATATAAACACAATGTTCCCTATATACAGGGATAAGGGTTGTTATTTGGGACTCATCCGCTGAGATCTGAAATCTGTCTAATTCCAGCCATGGGGACAACGAGACCAGACAAAGGGAGTGAGCTACTCCTTTCTCAGTGGGTGCCCCTGTCTCCCCCTTCCTGGTTAAATTCACACGCTCTGTCAAATGGTGTCACACACTCAGACTTGGCCCAGCATCAAAGTAGACCGTAGGGGTGATGGAGAAACTGATAACGCTCTGGTTACACAGGTTCAACATAGTGCTTTCGAATCAATTTTCCCCTCTTTCCTTGGTATACTTTACCTTAGTACTATGTCCAACTGTAACAATGGAATAGCTATAATAGGCTCATGGTATAGTTAAGTGAGAGTTGAGACACAGATACATTTCTCCTAATTATGACATTAGCCGTGAGACGTTCCTGATTGGCCTGCAATTCACAGTAATCTGATCCAATCCAATTAGGAGGAATTAGCAGGGATTAACTCAAAATGCTGGTTTACTTCGCCAAGAGAAGGGCAGATTGAAATGCCACATACTGAGTCTACAGTGTGATACAGCAGTGTAGTGCTGTATAGTACATTGCATGTGAATCAGGATGTAAGTGTGGGCTCCCGAGTGGCTCAGTGGTCTAAGGCACTGCATCTCAGTGCAAGATGTGTCACTACAGTCCCTGGTTTGATTCCAGGCTGTATCACATCCGCCCATGATTGGGATTCCCATAGGGTAGTGCACAATTGGCCCAGAGTCGTCCGGGTTTGGCCAGGGTAGGCTGTCATTGTAAATAAAAATGTGTTCTTAAAACTGACTTGCCTAGATAAATAGAGGTTACATTTTTTTTATCGTTAAAGAGACGGAGGTGGGGTTTGAGGAAATAAATGTATGTGACAATATATGATTCATTATGCTCTGATGACTGTGTGTGTGTGTGTGTGTGTGTGTGTGTGTGTGTGTGTGTGTGTGTGTGTGTGTGTGTGTGTGTGTGTGTGTGTGTGTGTGTGTGTGTGTGTGTGAGACTGCGTGCGTGTGTGTGCGTGTGTGAGACTGCTCTGGTCATCGGCGCTCTGTTCATCTTGATAGACACCATATGAATAATTTACTGAGGGCTGGAAATGGAGCTGGCCGTTGTTCTTTCCTTACGCCTTCTCACACTGCTAGTATTCCATGATGACACAGTTCCACCTAGTTCCTGTCTGTGACTGTATCCATTAGGCTTGGGCGGTATACAGTGTATACCGTATGCACTCGGGTGTTTGGGAAAAGCCACGGGATGGTTTTTCAAGGCCATCAATACCGTCAAAACTATTTATTTGAAGTTTTTCAATTCATTTGAAAAGTTGTTGCTACTTTTTAAGTTAATGCCTGCAGTCGACTTGTGCAATAACGTTAGGAGATAAATCAGATTGCGTTCTTCATTTCCCCTGTCACGTTATTTTACATGATGAATCTTGCCGTAGTTCTCCAGAACAGTTGAGCAAGCAAGCAAGAGAATCTAGCGTTCTATATCTTTCGGCAAATCTCTGCTGTGCGGCTCACGTGAGGTGATGAAGTTATACTTTCAGTTCACTACATATCTTATAGTGGCTTCCTGCCTCATCGTAAGGAAGCATTTCACTGGTAGTCTATACCTGTTGTTTACAAAGCATGTGACAAATAACATTTGATGATTTGATCGTCGAAGATCTCTGGATGAGTTATTTGCACAGGCAATTTTTTCACTGTGCTTCCTACTAGTGTTTATTTTCTACTCCATGTAAAAATGTTTATCTTTTTAATGTAACTAGGTAATTCTGGTAAGAACAAATTCAAATTTCTTCAAACAAACCCAGACGACGCTGGGCCAATTGTGCGCCGCCCTGTGGGACTCCCAATCATAGCCGGATGTGATGCAGCATGGATTCGAACCAGGTACTGCAGTGATGCCTCTTGTACTGACATGCGGTGTCTTAGACCATTGTGCCACTTGGGAGCTCTCTTTAACAATCAACTCTTACATTTTTTACATTTTATTTAACCTTTATTTAACTAGGCAAGTCAGTTAAGAACAAATGATTTTCTTCCTTTAGAAAAGCATGCGTCACAACTTTGGTTATTTGCACCATTTCTCTCGTTCACTTTGCATTTAGCAGACGCTCTTATCCCGAGCGACTTACATGAGGAATTAGGGTTACGTGCCTTGCTTAAGGGCATATCAACAGATTTCACCTAGTCAGCTTGGGGATTCGAAACCAGCAACCTTTTGGTTACTGGCCCAACCTCTTAACTGCTATGCTACCACCCTGCCCACTTTAGCTTGTAAATGTCCACACTCGCCGAAAATGAAATTTGGTAGCTACTAGCTATGCTTGTATAACTTAATACCTGGATTCGCCTTTTTTTGCAATAAGTTGGCCTTTGGGCTTTTCTTGCATTTTAGCGCCCTCTTGTGTGCTATGTTGGTAATACCGTAAATGTCGAGACGAGAGAAAGACGGTATAACGATATGAAAATCTACATACCGCCCAAGCCTAGTATTCAACGAGTGGTTGGATACTAGGCTTGGGCAGTATGTAGATTTTCATATCGTTATACCGCCTCTACAACTAACCATGAAATTGGATATCTAGCTAACACATACCCAAAGAGAGAGAAGAACTAACAGCTAGTCACTCTACGTTGTCCCTTACTAATCAGAAAGCAGCCATTGTTCCCCCCTTAGCGTGTGTGTGTGTCTGTGTCTGTATGGGGTCAGGGTTTTTGTGAGATATCAGGCAGTCAGTTCCAGTCTGTTGTAAATGAATGAACGTCTCTTGAAGTCACAGAGCTCCTCTCAATGGTCTGCTGTTACAGCCCCTGCGTAGGTGAACTGCAGTACACAAAGGAGCTTTACCCTCCCCTCACCAACCACTCCACCATCCCCACCCTTTAGTGTTACGCTCCACCACACCAGCCTGCTTGTGTCTGAAAAATAATGCCCAAAATGCCTCCCCCTTTGGCCTCAGAACAGCATCAATTCGTCGGGGCATGGATTCTACAAGGTGTCGGAAGTGTTTCACAGGGATGCTGTTGTCTCCAATGCTTCCCACAGTTGTTTCAAGTTGGTTGGATGTCTTTTGGGTGGTTGACCATTCACGCTCAATAGGAAACTGTTGAGCGTGAAAAACCCAGAAGTGTTGCAGTTCTTGACACATACCGGTGTGCCTGGCACCTACTACCATACCCCGTTCAAAGGCACTTAAATATTTTGTCTTGCCCATTCACCCTCTGAATGGCACACATACACAACCCATGTCTCAATTGTCTCAAGGCTTAGAAATCCTTCTTTAACCTGTCTCCTCCCCTTCATCTACACTGATTGAAGTGCATAAGTAAGGTATCATAGCTTTCACCTGGATTCAGCTGGTCAGTCTGTCATGGAAAGAGTATGTTTTGTATCCTCAGTGTATGTGAGGATACTGTATAACATCATACCCCCAGGACTCCCCTTATACAGATCCCCCACCACCCCACCTCGCCCCCTCAGAGTGCAGATCAGGTTACCCTCTCCATCTCTCAGACTCTGAAGAGCAGAGAAAGAACAGGGGGTGACCTCAGTCAGTGGAGGGAGGGAGCAAGAAAGAGAGAGAGCGTGAGTGAGTGAGGCAGAGAGAGAGAGAGGGAGAGAGAGAGAACCTCAGTGCCAACTGCATCCAGCCTGCCTCTTCATCCTCTGCTAGCTAACCCGAGCCACTCATAGGAACCAATACTGGTTTGTCATCACTACAGGTGAGCTAACACATTGTGTATGTTCCACTGCTCCTGGCTATTTCCACTGTTCCAAACAAAGAAAGAAGTGATGAGAGAGATGGTGGTTGGATGGTAGACTAGTCTATCTATGTTAATAATTGATACTAGCCAGATGTCACTCCTACACTAGGACAGTGTGTTGTGTCTGTTCTGCTGTCTTTCTGTCTGTCCGGTCAGGCGCATGGAGACTGCTGTACAAAGGAATATTGTAGTAGTACGTATGCTATATCTTACTTTAGTTTGTTAATGTGCTTCTGTTTGTAAAACAACACTCGTTCAATAAGTATCATTGTTGAATGTGTATTCATCTCAAAGTATTGGAAGCTGTTGGCTGTGGTGTTTTAGAAACTTGTACTGGGTTAAATGCTCCATATATGATTTCATTGTTAACAGTGATTTAGGAGGTGTCATTAATACAGATGAATGTGTTTTTATAATGACTAGTGTGTTCTCTGTGAACAGAGCTCTACAGTACTGTACCTGTATTAAGGTGTGTTGTGCAGCTCACTTGTTTCTCAATTACACTGGAAGATGACTCAGTGTGTGTGTTTTCCCCCGGCGGTTCTGCGGAGGGTGTGTGTGTGTTCCCTGGTGCTCCGGAGGTGAGCCATGAGACCGGAATAGGGCCGGGCCGGATCTCACCTGGAGGTGCTGAGTTGGGGATGTCACAGCTCATTTGAGCGTGTGTGTGTGTGTGTGTGTGTGTGTATGTGTATGTGTGTGTGTGTGAGAGCCCTCTCGGTCTAGCCAGGCCAGCTTGGGCTGCACAATGGGTCAGTCTCATAGTCAGCGCCCTCAGTGAGCTAGCGATCGGAGCGTCACCCACCAGCATTCTCTTCATGCTGACACGGCACCAGGAAGAGAAGAGAACGTGTAGGTGGAGTCTTCAATGGAAACTTTGCACAATGAGCCTGCTAATGGAGCTGCAGAGACTGCACTGTTGCTGGAGGGGAGAGAGAGGGAGTGAGGGAAGAATGAAAGAGAAGGGAACACAAAGAAAGAGGACAAGTCAGGGATGTTTCTACTCACCCGGTCTAAGGACAGGTATGTGGGGAAGAATTTGTAGGGTATCTCTCTGTGTGTGTGTGTGTGTGTGTGTGAGAGAGAGAGAGAGAGAGTGGTAGTTGAAACTGTAGTTTTAGACTTTATTCCCACAACACAAGTGGATGTTTATATATGATATTTGGGATGTTGCCTTGTAAGATATGCTCAGTTTGGATATGGTGACTAAATTGGAACCATCATTGTGACATGTACTGTAATCAGTAATCATGTGCTGTAATCACTGTGCTGTGTGGTTGGCCTTTAGACAACCTGGTGAAGGTGGTGAGTGGGCAGGCAGGAGATCATTAGCCGCTGTACCAGGTCTGTTTCAACACTCACAGCGTGTAGCATATTTCCTCTTGACGTACTAGACTCTCTGTTAATTGAGCTCTGAGATAAGAACAATGGGATTTAGACGCTGATGATAAGGTGTGATTGCATGAATGCACAATATGTGTTACACCCACCCTATTACACCCAGAAATGGGTTGAGGTTATCTGTTTTGGCTGTTTTGTTGAAGTTGGTTGGAGTTTTCCCTTTTCACAGGTGATTTGCCCACAAATGACACCAGGTAAATATTTTTTATTTAATGTATCCTTTATTTAAGTAGGCAAGCCAGTTAAGAACAAGTTCTTATTTACAATGACAGCCTATCAGGGAACAGTGGGTTAACTGCCTGTTCAGGGGCAGAACAACAGATTTTTACCTCGTCAGCTCAGGGATTCGATCCAGCAACCTTTCGGTTAGGCTACCTGCCGCCCCAATTCTACAGCCTGAATTCTACAGTTTCCTCTGTGACCATTGACCCCTGATATGGATAAGAGTGCCTGTTAAATGACCTACTGTAAATGTGAACTATTAATGGAAAAATGGAAACCAGAAGGAAATGAAAGCGTTTAGGAGGTAATGGGACATAATAAGTGGACACTCCCTGGTATAGTGAAGGTCTGTGTTTCCCTACAGCTATGCTGCAAAGCAGAAAGTTAGTATTACACTGAACTGACTGACTAAACACTTTGACTGTGTGTGTGTGTGTGTGTGTGTGTGTGTGTGTGTGTGTGTGTGTGTGTGTGTGTGTGTGTGTGTGTGTGTGTGTGTGTGTGTGTGTGTGTGTGTGTGTGTGTGTGTGTGTGTGTGTGTGTGTGTGTGTGTGTGTGTGTGTGTAGGGGTCAGGGTGGGGTATCAGGCAGTTAATCTCTGTTGTTGTATATGGCTGTTCGTCTCTTGAAATCACAGGAAATTATACCCATCTACCAATAGGTGCCCTTCTTTATGAGGTGTTGGAAAACCTCTCTGGTCTTTGTTGTTGAATCTGTGTTTGAAATTCCCTGCTCGACTGAGGAACCTTACAGATAGTTGTATGTGTGGGGTACAGAGATGAGGTAGTCATTCAAAAAAGAATGTAAAAACTATTATTGCACACAGAGTCCATGCAGAGTGAGTCCAAAACTCCTGAACGTATTTAGGCATCGCCATAACAACGGGGTTGAATACTTATTGACTGAGCTTTTCATTTATCATTCACTTGTAAACATGTCGAAAAACATCATTCCGCTTTGACATTATGAGGTATTGTGTGTAGGCAGTGACAACAAATCTCAATTGAATCCATTTCAAGTTCAGGCTACAACACAACAAAATGTGGATAAAGTCGTGCGGTGTGAAAACTTTCTGAAGGCACTCATTGGCACTGAGTGTACAAAACATTAAGAATACCTGCTCTTTCCTTGACATAGACTGACCAGGAGATAGCAATGATCTCTTATTGATGTGACTTTTTAAGACCACTTTAGTCAGTCTAGATGAAGGAGAGGAGACCGGTTAACGAAGAGTTTTTAAGCCTTGAACAGTTGAGACATGGATTGTGTATGAGTCCCATTCAGAGGGTGAAGGGGCAAGACAAAAGATGTAAGTGCCTTTTAACAGGGTATAGTAGTAGGTGCCAGGAGCACCGGTTTGAGTGCGTCAATAACTTCAACATTGCTGCGGTTTTTCACGCTCAACAGTTTCCTGTGTGTATCAAGAATGGTCCACCACCCAAAGGACATCCAGACAACTTGACACAACTGTGGGAAGCATTGGGAAGCATATATATATATATATATTGTGCGTGTGTGTGTGTGTACTGTGTAAAGCCACTGAGTCATGAGCTGATGAATTTCACACCTGCCTGCTGCGCCTCCATAGCAACCGTCACCCAGCCACAAACATGAGCAGTTATTTCTGCAATCACAGCTTCTATTTCACTCAAGTGTCTGAGTCTCTTTGCTCGTCTGTGTGCTTGCGTGCAGTCATTCATGCATGCATGTCAGTAATAGGGGCGATTTTAGCATCTTGGTGGGGGCAAACAATAAAATAAATAATTATGCATGCCAGCAAAGCCGCTACGCAACACAACACTAAACAATACATTAATTGCACCATAACAGAGACAAACGGTGCCCACAAACTGTTAGGGCCGACATAAAGCTGTCCCAACTGCAGAATCCCAACAGCAGTGCCAACACCTTACCACTGCCTACAGCACACCTGGCTATCAGCGGAGCCTTGTCTGGCAGCGAAACAGTTCATTCAGCGTCATTTACTGCCTTTTTCAAAAACATAGCTTATCTGGCTGACATAAACAAATGTGATTTCTACTCAGATGCACAAACTATGGCATAAGGGAACGACAAGCACATAAGAGGCAATCTGTAATTTCTATTAAGACATTAATGAGCAAGCTAGGACGGACGTTGTCAATATAACTATTTGTTCAGCACTTTTAAAATGTACAGTGACAGAATTCAGAACATGGGCCGTTCTTACAGTATTTTCCCTGTACACCAAGTCAGAACCGTAGGATAAATAACAGGGCCATATAAGCAGACAAAGCTTATGCTTGCAATATTCAATGATTACATTTCTCTAAAACAGGCTATAGGCTACATGTGCACCACCAAGTCAGAACAGTAGGCGAAAGAGGGAAAAAAGGACCAAATTATTAGGGTGAGGGCACATGGGCTACTAACAGCTTACAATACAACAAACACTTAGTATTACTTTCTTAGCTACAGTATACATATCTCCCTGGCATATTACATCATTTATGCAGCAGCATACAATACATTTTTGGACTCACCTTGTTCATGCTGTGCTCACTTCCTCCCAAACCACTCATTGTTGAATTTGCTATTTCCAACTTGTGTAATGTTTGTATACATTGGCCGATGAGCACCGATAGGTTTTATCTATAATTTCTCTTCATATGGCAAGGATTGAAAAGGATTTGCCAGTAGATTGTCAACTTCACTCATGATGATGACTGCTAGCTAAGATTTTTAATGTATGATGTTGACATGATCAGTCCAATCAAAGCTACTGTACATATAACGTGATTTGACATCATTTTATCTGTGGCCAATGACCTTGAGCCTTCTTGATTGGGCATTTTAATGTATCTCTATGTCAGCACCCAAAGGGCTAGAATCTTTGCGGTTTCCCCATGAATGACAGAACACTGAGCCAATCACGATGCAATGCTCCGTATTTTCTTTTTTGGCCACTAGATGGCAGCAGTGTGTGCACAACGTTTTAGACTGATCCAATGAACAATTGTATTTCTGTTCAAAATTTTGTGTCAAGACTGCCCAAATGTGCGTAATTGGTTTATTTATAACTTTTCAAGTTCATAACTGTGCACTCTCCTCAAACAATAGCACGGTATTCTTTCACTGTAATAACTACTGTAAATTGGACAGTGCAGTTAGATTAACAAGAATTTAAGCTTTATGACAGTATTAGATATGTCTATGTCCTGTGAAATGTTCTTGTTACTTACAACCTCATGCTAATCGCATTAGCCTACATTAGCTCAACCGTCCCATGGGTGAGACACCAATCTGTAGAGATCCTTAAGAGGTTTTAAGAAAACAAAAAAGAGACCATGTTTGTATGCGGCTTTATTAACTCAATTATATCTATATATTTTTTAAACATTGTTTGCAAACTGATGTGACACATATTAATGCAAAAATAACCTGCAAAACAAGCCCCCCCCCACCCAATTTGTTAAAATAATAATATTTGTGTGGCTCAAATGTGTGACTCAAAACAGACCCTGATTCAGATCCTGCCCGTGCTAGATTACGGAGACATAATTTACAGATCGGCAGGTAAGGGTGCTCTCGTGTGGCTAGATGTTCTTTACCATTCGGCCATCAGATTTGCCACCAATGCACCTTATAGGACACATCACTGTACTCTATACTCTGTATACCCGTCGCAAGACCCACTGGTTGATGCTTATTTATAAAATCCTCTTAGGCCTCACTCCCCCCTATCTGAGATATCTCCTTCAGCCCTCATCCTACACATACAACACCCGTTCTGCCAGTCACATTCTGTTAAAGGTCCCCAAAGCACACACATCCCTGGGTCGCTCCTCTTTTCAGTTCGCTGCAGCTAGCGACTGGAACGAGCTACAACAAACACTCACAAACACTGGACAGTTTTATCTGAATCTCTTCATTCAAAGGCTCAATCATGGACACTCTTACTGACAGTTGTGGCTGCTTTGTGTGATCTATTGTTGTCTCTACCTTCTTGCCCTTTTGCTGTTGTCTGTGCCCAATAATGTACGATGTTTTGTGCTGCTACCATGTTGTGTTGCTACCATGTTGTTGTCATGTTGTGTTGCTACCATGCTGTGTTGTCATGTGTTGCTGCTTTGCTATGGTGTTGTCTTAGGTCTCTCTTTATGTAGTGTTGTCTCTCTTGTTGTGATGTGTGTTTTGTCCTATATTTATATTGTATTTATTTATTATTTTTAATCCCAGGCCCCCGTCCCCGCAGGAGGCCTTTTGCCTTTTGGTAGGCCGTCATTGTAAATAAGAATTTGTTCTTAACTGACTTGCCTAGTTAAATAAATAAAAAATAAAAAATGTGGGGCTCAAAACAGGCTCCGCCCCACCTGCCCTGAATGCCGGGTCGCCACTGGTCAGTAACATGAGACGTGTGTGAGTGTTTTCCATAAGCGCCGGCTGTCGTCTAAACAGCTGATAAAAGACTCATTGTCAGCCGGGTACTTTTTTCTCGTCATAAATAAACGAATCAGAAAAATCTGTGTAACCTTCTCCCACTAGAATGAACGACATGCATCTTTTAGCGATCTATTGATAGGACAGGCGCCTGTCAATCACAAAGCGAGCGTTTACAGGGAAAGACTGCTGGTTTGTCAGTCTGCTGTATGTCCCTCGGTACCTGTTATTTTTGTGCGCCGTGGTTGGCTGCAGTCAAATTTCTGTTCACAGAGGGACAGCATGATGCTACTTCATCTCCTGTGTGTGAATTTATTAAATCCACTTCATTATTATTTTGTGTCACATTCAGTTAGACTAATTTATTTTGCATGTTTCATATGGCTATACACTATAGCCAGCAATGGAGTCGAGGTGCATATTTACTGTGCTTTGACATCCGAACAGCAAGTGTTGACAAATTTATAGAACTAGTCAAAAATGTCGTACTGACTAAATAAATGAAATCTCCTCTATCCCTTTTCTATTCATAAATCATACAACTTAGTTATATATCCATGGTATCGCCTCTGGACAATGGATTTACTGACTAGATTAGTAATCTACTGCCTTCCCCAAAGTCCCACCTACAGTGATTGATAGGTCTGAAACCCTAACAACTCTGTGACTCACAAACATCCTGCCCCCTCCCCTGACAATCCCACCCTCAGTGATTGATTGACAGGCCAAACTGTTAACGGAATAGTTCACCCAAATGACAAAACCATGAACGGCGTGGTTTGAACCCTGAATGCTGATTGGCATACAGCAGTGGGATATCACACCGTATACCACAGGTATGACAAAACATTTGTTTTTACTGCTCTAATTACGTTGGTAACCAGTTTACAATACTGTAGCAATAAGGCATCTCAGGAGGTTGTGTTGTGTTATATTTCCAATATACCACAGCTAAGGGCTGTAATCCAGGCACTCCGCATTGTGTTGTACATAAGAAAAATCCTCAGCCGTGCTATATTGGCCATATACCACACCCCCTTAGGCTTTATTTCTTAATAACACATTGGTTTCCTTACCATAAGTGTCCACAGCAGCAGAGACAATAAAATACATCATTTGAAGAGCAAACATCATTGTGGCAATTCATATCTTGCAGCAAAACTGTACATGTAACTTTAATCTCGAGAGAGGACAGGTTTAATGTTTTTAAAAAGTTGTCTCACTAGCCTAGACCTAGACGATATCCAAAACAACCAATAGCACACTGAATTAATACATTTTCAATCATTTTAATTGTAAAGTACCGTAATGTCTTTCTGCTCAATACCACAACTACTTTTACCAATCTGGGAGGTCAATGTGTTAAAGTTTTCAATCATTTAGCTGTGTATTTTGGATGGAATCAAGGCGTTAGAGTATAGCAGAGGCCACCAAAATATAGTTCATTCTCAGGGGGATATCTGGTGCCCCAATCAAACCTGTTTTACTGCAATATCCTTCTCTTTAAGTATCTCGTGCCAATTAAGATGTTCTGTTCAAATTCAACCATGCACAGCCAGACAGCTGCACCTTATATCACAGATTCTATCACTACCCCCCTCCTCCTTACCCCAGACCTTGCCTATAAGAACTGAAAGGGTACAGATCTGTTCCCCTCCCAGAATCCAGTGAAGCGGTACTGTGTTGGGCCGAGATGGGAACTTGGTGCCATCCCCAGATTTAGTGCTAAGAACAACAGATGTCTTTGTTTTCAGGGCTCCAGTGCCAGTTCGTGCCTTGGCTTGGTTTCACTGTGGAGCTGGTAGAGTTAGGAAGACACACCTGAATGCAGCCCTGTCGGTCTGTTTCTGTGTGTTTGTGTGGGCCCATGTGCGTGGTTGTCGGTCTGTTTCTGTGTGTTTGTGTGGGCCCATGTATGTGGTTGTCGGTCTGTTTCTGTGTGTTTGTGTGGGCCCATGTGTGTGGTTGTCGGTCTGTTTCTGTGTGTTTGTGTGGGCCCATGTGTGTGGTTGTCGGTCTGTTTCTGTGTGTTTGTGTGGGCCCATGTGCGTGGTTGTCGGTCTGTTTCTGTGTGTTTGTGTGGGCCCATGTGTGTGGTTGTCGGTCTGTTTCTGTGTGTTTGTGTGGGCCCATGTGCCTGGTTGTCGGTCTGTTTCTGTGTGTTTGTGTGGGCCCATGTGCCTGGTTGTCGGTCTGTTTCTGTGTGTTTGTGTGGGCCCATGTGCGTGGTTGTCGGTCTGTTTCTGTGTGTTTGTGTGGGCCCATGTGCGTGGTTGTCGGTCTGTTTCTGTGTGTTTGTGTGGGCCCATGTGCGTGGTTGTCGGTCTGTTTCTGTGTGTTTGTGTGGGCCCATGTGCCTGGTTGTCGGTCTGTTTCTGTGTGTTTGTGTGGGCCCATGTGCGTGGTTGTCGGTCTGTTTCTGTGTGTTTGTGTGGGCCCATGTGCGTGGTTGTCGGTCTGTTTCTGTGTGTTTGTATGGGCCCATGTGCGTGGTTGTCGGTCTGTTTCTGTGTGTTTGTGTGGGCCCATGTGCGTGGTTGTCGGTCTGTTTCTGTGTGTTTGTATGGGCCCATGTGCGTGGTTGTCGGTCTGTTTCTGTGTGATTGTGTGGGCCCATGTGCGTGGTTGTCGGTCTGTGTGTGCCAGTGCAACGTTGTCTGCATGCCTCAACAGCTCTCCTATTGTTGGCATCGTCCCAGCACCACACCTGGTTTACATAACTATCTACAGTATGTTCCAAGGAAGATCCTGTGGCCTCCCACTCAGCCATTACAACATACAGGCAGATGTTTTTTCCCCTCCCATTTCATAATAACTGAAAGATGATCATGGACCTAGAAGAACCTCATGGCATGAGTTGTGTAATTTGCATCAATGATGAACTGTTTTTACGACTCTGATTCGACAACACCGTTTGTGACAACTGCAGTTGTTTCTAATCTTCAATTGTATCTTTAACTTGTGACACTTTTGTATTTTGTGTGTATTCTGTATTTTTCTGTATTGTTTTATGGACACGCTGCTATTTCCCTGTTTTGCCTTCTAGCCAGGTCGCCCTCGCAAAATAGGTTTTGAACCTCAATGGGTTTTACCTGGTTAAATAAAGGTTCAATTCAAAACAATAAAACGATTGACATGTCTAGACACATTCTAGAATCTGGTTATTCACATTCTGCAGTTAGGTAGCCTTGATTCTTCATCGTTCTCCGGTAGATGGACTATCTGACTTCTGGTGACCTCTCTGACGCCGCCTCTCAACCCCTCAGTACACAACAGCACTTGGGTCATGACCTTGGGTCAGGGCCATTGGGAGCCGTGAGTGAGGTGATGAGGTTAGGATTCTCTCTCTGTCTCTTTCTCTCGCTCTCTCTATCTCTCTTTCCATCTTTATCTCTCTTTCTCTCTTGGCATTGCTATGCACTGATCTTAGGTAAGTTTTAATTGAAACATTATAATGGTTAAGGGCATGACTGGTGTATAGTTAATCTGATTTCAGATCGGTGCTTAAGGCCTCTGGTGCACTCTAAGGTCAGTACTAGGCTGGTGTGAGGTGACAGAGGAGATTGACCCGTGTGATCTGGGACCTCCCTCTCTCACACTTTCTGGGCCCTGGAGGATTACCCTGTATTGACTGACCCTGTATTGACTGGCGGTTCTGTTGACATGCAGGCCTGTTGGGCTCAATCCTCTACTCCTCTACCGATGCCAAGCAGCTCATTATGGGCTCTCAGCCCTACAGACTGGGTGTCAGGAAAATAAACTGGGAGGCCTCTCTCTCCAGGCTCTCTCTCCCCCTTCCTCTCCAGGCCTCTCTCTCCAGGCTCTCTCTCCCCTCCCTCTCCAGGCCCCTCCCTCTCTCCCTCTCTCCAGGCCTCTCTCTCTCTCTCTCTCTCTCTCTCTCTCTCTCTCTCTCTGTCTCCTCTCCCTCTCCCTCTCTCTCTCTCTCTGTCTCCCTCCCTCTCCAGACCTCTCTCTCTCTCTCTCTGTCTCCCTCCCTCTCCAGGCCTGTCTCTCTCTCTCCCTCTCTCTCCAGGCCTCTCTCTCTCTCCCTCCCTCTCCAGGCCTCTCCTTCTCTCTCCAGGCCCCTCTCTCCCTCCCTCTCCAGGCCTCTCTCTCTCTCTCTCTGTCTCCCTCCCTCTCCAGGCCTGTCTCTCTCTCTCCCTCTCTCTCCAGGCCTCTCTCTCTCTCCCTCCCTCTCCAGGCCTCTCTCTCTCCCTCTCTCTCCAGGCCTCTCTCTCTCTCCCTCCCTCTCCAGGCCTCTCTCCCTCCCTCTCCAGGCCTCTCTCTCTCCCTCTCTCTCCAGGCCTCTCTCTCTCTCTCCAGGCCTCTCTCTCCCTCCCTCTCCAGGCCTCTCTCTCCCTCCCTCCTCTCCCTCTCTCTCCCTCCCTCTCCCTCTCTCTCCCTCCCTCTCCAGACCTCTCTCTCCCTCCCTCTCCAGGCCTCAGTCCCCGTCCCTCTCCCTCTCTCTCCATCCCTCCCCCTATCTCTCCCTCTTTCTCCAGACACACACAGAGCTCACACACAGAGCTGCAGGTCACAGAATGACAGGGTTACAGGTTGCTGCTGAACACGGTGTTGGCCTTCGTGTGTTAAAATCAAATCAAATCAAATCAAATTTTATTTGTCACATACACATGGTTAGCAGATGTTAATGCGAGTGTAGCGAAATGCTTGTGCTTCTAGTTCCGACAATGCAGTAATAACGAACAAGTAATCTAACTAACAATTCCAAAAAAACTACTGTCTTATACACAGTGTAAGGGGATAAAGAATATGTACATAAGGATATATGAATGAGTGATGGTACAGAGCAGCATAGGCAAGATACAGTAGATGATATCGAGTACAGTATATACATATGAGATAAGTATGTAAACCAAGTGGCATAGTTAAAGTGGCTAGTGATACATGTATTACATAAGGATGCAGTCGATGATATAGAGTACAGTATCAACGTATGCATATGAGATGAATAATGTAGGGTAAGTAACATTATATAAGGTAGCATTGTTTAAAGTGGCTAGTGATATATTTACATCATTTCCCATCAATTCCCATGATTAAAGTGGCTGGAGTAGAGTCAGTGTCATTGACAGTGTGTTGGCAGTAGCCACTCAATGTTAGTGGTGGCTGTTTAACAGTCTGATGGCCTTGAGATAGAAGCTGTTTTTCAGTCTCTCGGTCCCAGCTTTGATGCACCTGTACTGACCTCGCCTTCTGGATGACAGCGGGGTGAACAGGCAGTGGCTCGGGTGGTTGATGTCCTTGATGATCTTTATGGCCTTCCTGTAGCATCGGGTGGTGTAGGTGTCCTGGAGGGCAGGTAGTTTGCCCCCGGTGATGCGTTGTGCAGACCTCACTACCCTCTGGAGAGCCTTACGGTTGAGGGCGGTGCAGTTGCCATACCAGGCGGTGATACAGCCCGCCAGGATGCTCTCGATTGTGCATCTGTAGAAGTTTGTGAGTGCTTTTGGTGACAAGCCGAATTTCTTCAGCCTCCTGAGGTTGAAGAGGCGCTGCTGCGCCTTCCTCACGATGCTGTCTGTGTGAGTGGACCAATTCAGTTTGTCTGTGATGTGTATGCCGAGGAACTTAAAACTTGCTACCCTCTCCACTACTGTTCCATCGATGTGGATGGGGGGTGTTCCCTCTGCTGTTTCCTGAAGTCCACAATCATCTCCTTAGTTTTGTTGACGTTGAGTGTGAGGTTATTTTCCTGACACCACACTCCGAGGGCCCTCACCTCCTCCCTACCACTGTTGTGTCGTCCGCAAACTTGATGATTGAGTTGGAGGCGTGCATGGCCACGCAGTCGTGGGTGAACAGGGAGTACAGGAGAGGGCTCAGAACACACCCTTGTGGGGCCCCAGTGTTGAGGATCAGCGGGGAGGAGATGTTGTTGCCTACCCTCACCACCTGGGGGCGGCCCGTCAGGAAGTCCAGTACCCAGTTGCACAGGGCGGGGTCGAGACCCAGGGTCTCGAGCTTGATGACAAGCTTGGAGGGTACTATGGTGTTGAATGCAGAGCTGTAGTCGAAGAACAGCATTCTCACATTGGTATTCCTCTTGTCCAGATGGGTTAGGGCAGTGTGCAGTGTGGTTGAGATTGCATCGTCTGTGGACCTATTTGGGCGGTAAGCAAATTGGAGTGGGTCAAGGGTGTCAGGTAGGGTGGAGGTGATATGGTCCTTGACTAGTCTCTCAAAGCACTTCATGATGACGGATGTGAGTGCTACGGGCGGTAGTCGTTTAGCTCAGTTACCTTAGCTTTCTTGGGAACAGGAACAATGGTGGCCCTCTTGAAGCATGTGGGAACAGCAGACTGGTATAGGGATTGATTGAATATGTCCGTAAACACACCGGCCAGCTGGTCTGCGCATGCTCTGAGGGCGCGGCTGGGGATGCCGTCTGGGCCTGCAGCCTTGCGAGGGTTAACACGTTTAAATGTCTTACTCACTTCGGCTGCAGTGAAGTAGAGACCGCATGTTTCCGTTGCAGGCCGTGTCAGTGGCACTGTATTGTCCTCAAAGCGGGCAAAAAGTTATTTAGTCTGCCTGGGAGCAAGACATCCTGGTCCGTGACTGGGCTGGGTTTCTTCCTGTAGTCCGTGATTGACTGTAGACCCTGCCACATGCCTCTTGTGTCTGAGCCGTTGAATTGAGATTCTACTTTGTCTCTGTACTGGCGCTTAGCTTGTTTGATAGCCTTGCGGAGGGAATAGCTGCACTGTTTGTATTCAGTCATGTTACCAGACACCTTGCCCTGATTAAAAGCAGTGGTTCGTGCCTTCAGTTTCACACGAATGCTGCCATCAATCCACGGTTTCTGGTTAGGGAATGTTTTAATCGTTGCTATGGGAACGACATCTTCAACGCACGTTCTAATGAACTCGCACACCGTATCAGCGTATTCGTCAATGTTGTTGTCTGACGCAATACGAAACATCTCCCAGTCCACGTGATGGAAGCAGTCTTGGAGTGTGGAGTCAGCTTGGTCGGACCAGCGTTGGACAGACCTCAGCGTGGGAGCTTCTTGTTTTAGTTTCTGTCTGTAGGCAGGGATCAACAAAATGGAGTCGTGGTCAGCTTTTCCGAAAGGGGGCGGGGCAGGGCCTTGTATGCGTCGCGGAAGTTAGAGTAACAATGATCCAGGGTCTTTACACCCCTGGTTGCGCAATCGATATGCTGATCAAATTTAGGGAGTCTTGTTTTCAGATTAGCCTTGTTAAAATCCCCAGCTACAATGAATGCAGCCTCCGGATAAATCGTTTCCAGTTTGCAGAGAGTTAAATAAAGTTCATTCAGAGCCATCGATGTGTCTGCTTGGGGGGATATATACGGCTGTGATTATAATCGAAGAGAATTCTCTTGGTAGATAATGCGGTCTACATTTGATTGTGAGGAATTCTAAATCAGGTGAACAGAAGGATTTGAGTTCCTGTATGTTTCTTTCATCACACCATGTCACGTTGGCCATAAGGCATACGCCCCCGCCCGTCTTCTTACCAGAAAGATGTTTGTTTCTGTCGGCGCGATGCGTGGAGAAACCCGCTGGCTGCACCGCTTCGGATTGCGTCTCTCCAGTTAGCCATGTTTCCGTGAAGCAGAGAACGTTACAGTCTCTGATGTCCCTCTGGAATGCTACCCTTGCTCGGATTTCATCAACCTTGTTGTCAAGAGACTGGACATTGGCAAGAAGAATGCTAGGGAGTGGTGCACGATGTGCCCGTCTCCGGAGTCTGACCAGAAGACCGCTTCGTTTCCCTCTTTTTCTGAGTCGTTTTTTTTTTTGGTCGCTGCATGTGATCCACTCCGTTACACTGGTTGTATGGCAGAACACAGGATCCGCATCGCGAAAAACATATTCTTGGTCGTACTGATGGTGAGTTGACGCTGATCTTATATTCAGTAGTTCTTCTCGGCTGTATGTAATGAAACCTAAGATGACCTGGGGTACTAGTGTAAGAAATAACACGTAAAAAAACAAAAAACGGCATAGTTTCCTAGGAACGCGAAGCGAGGCGGCCATCTCTGTCGGCGCCGGAAGTACTACAAGTTATGAGTATTCCGCCAGCTCTTGTTGCATGTTTGTCCATTTCCTTCACTTAGACAACAAGGATTTTGTATCACTAAGGTCAACTTGACATACAGCACAACATGACACAATACCCCTGTGGAGCGAACGTTTAGGGTTAAAGGGAGAGTTGGCCTAATGCTCATAACTGTACACTCTCACTTCCTACCAATTACATGGACCCATCAACTATCCCTTTAATGAAAGAGACAGGAGAGCAAAGAGAAAGTGGAGTTAATTGCTGGAATCACTCAGCTCTTTCAGACTGTTTGTATAAAAGGCTGAGGACTGTCTGATATCCTTAGACGCCGTCTATCTCTTCACTCTCTGTGGCATGAAGAGAAATCTGGGCCGGAGCAGTAAGCCCTTAAGCCTTCTTAGACAGTCAACTCTCATTAATTAGAGAAGGAGAAAGAAATCACACCAACCGGACTGGACAGTGTGAATGGATGGGACAGCAGTAACTCCCTCAGACAATGGCTGGACTGGGATTACCCCTGGTCTCTCCCCCTGGTGGCCACTCACTGATAAGTGGATAAATATTTACTTTGTATTTTTATTTAACCTTTATTTAACTGCTGTCTGTGGTCTGTGTGTGTGTGTGTGTGTGTGTGTGTGTGTGTGTGTGTGTGTGTGTGTGTCCTGAGGTGAGACAGGAATAGGGCAGGGCCTATTGTGCTGTTGATTTTGGAGCTTCATACAGAGAGAGTGATTCATGGATTGTCATTATTGCAAACATGCCATTTTTGAACGTACAGTGTGTTTACACAGCATGTTTGCAGAATGTAAATGTACATTGAATGAGAGGTGGTTTGAAACAGGAAGGTAAGCAGAGAGTGTATGTTTGAAAGAGAGAGAGAGACAGACAGACAGACAGACAGACAGACAGACAGACAGACAGACAGACAGACAGACAGACAGACAGACAGACAGACAGACAGACAGACAGACAGACAGACAGACAGACAGACAGACAGACAGACAGAGAGCGAGAGAGAGACAGAGAGAGAGACAGACAGAGAGAGAGAGACAGAGACAGAGAGGGAGACAGACAGAGAGAGAGACACAGAGAGAGAGACACAGAGAGAGAGACACAGACAGAGAGAGAGAGACAGAGAGAGAGACAGACAGAGAGAGAGACACAGAGAGAGAGACAGAGAGAGAGACAGAGAGAGAGAGACAGAGAGAAAGAAAGAGAGAGAGAGAGAACATTTAATATGGATGTTTAGCGTTTTCAGTGGAAATAGTTCTGTAGTTATATCTATTATTTATCCTCTGTGACGTAGATATTTCCAAGTAGGGAAGTTCAGCAATTAGCTAACCTCAGCTGTTTACAGAATAACATGTGTTCCTCCTTTTTATGCCAGGGCTTCTAGTCAACTATTCCTTCCTGGTTCCTGACCCTGCATCTTTCTCTGATTTCCTGAATGCACTGTGTGGTATGCAGGAAGAGTTATCAGAGCCTGTACAAGATCATTTTAACACTGTCACACTCTTAGCAGTATTCAGTTAATCTCCCCTTCTCACCCGTTCTTTCTGTGATTTATATCTCATTCACTGGTCTTTTCTCTCTTGTTTTCTCTCTGAACAGACCCAGGAAGCTCTTGAAGACTCGGAGGGACTCAGGAACCCAGAAGGATTAGGATTAGAGGTGGAGGACGGGGATTTGGGTGCCGGTGACTCCCAGGACTGGAGCGAGGACGGGGGGAGGACCAGGGACGGTGGGGTTGACATTACGTCGTCGGAGGAGTACTTTGACTCGCGGTCGTGGCACAGTGACACGCTGTGTGACACTCTGTCAGACCTGAGCCCGGACAGCAGCGAGGACTCTCTGTCTGCCATACTGGGGGTGGAGGACGTACGCACGGGATGGAAGAACAGCAGATACCACACCGCTGGGGACTGTAGAGCCAGACGCACAGCCGAGAGGAGCCAGCACAGCCACAGCACAGAGAACGCAGAGACTGACGTACGCGGACCCAGCAAAGAGAAACACAACCAGACCTGCACAGAGACAGCACAGAGTCAACTTGGCAACACAGAGAAGAAGCAACACAATCACAGGACAGAAACACAGCACAGCACAGAGTTGCACAATCAGCTCAGCACAGTGATACATAAGACAGGAGTAACAACCCAGCACAACCAAGGGAAAGTCAGCACAGAGGTTCGTATCACTGAAATCACAGGTAATCAGAATGCACCAACGTTAGTGCTTCACACAGAGTCACACAAACCGAATCGCTCAGACAGACACAAAATCAACATCGCACAAAGCACAGAAACATTTGCACAGAGAAACAGCACAGAGGAAACTAGCAGAGAGACACGATCGCTGAGCAGCACCGAGAAACAGAGCACAGGGTTCGAAAACACAGCTTGCACAGAGAAACAGAGCACAGGGTTCGAAAACACAGCTTGCACAGAGAAACAGAGCACAGGCACTAAATGCACAGGGATATGTAAACAACATAGCGTAGATATACAAAGTATAGATCTGCTGTCCACTCTACACAGTGTAGAGAAAGAGAATTCACAAATACACAACCGTCACCTAGAGCAGGTAAGCCTTGCCAGCCAGGATATATCTAGAGCCTACGGAGAGGAGACAACCAATCAACACAGTTCAGAGACACACTGCATAGACACACACAACACAACAGACACACAGTGTTCGGACATATCTGGCAAACACGTGACACTTTGCAGAGATACACCCAACACACTCAAAGCAGAGACACACTGTAGGCTCGCGCACAACAATCACAGCTCAGACATACACTTATCTGACACACAAAGTGAACTTATCCCGGAGCATCCCACAACAGACACGCACAGTACAGAAACACACACCACAGAGACAATCTATACGGACACACAACCCACAGAGACAGAGAGGAGTAGCACACGCAACACAGAGACAGAGAGGAGTAGCACACCCAACACAGACACAGAGAGGAGTAGCACACCCTACACAGAGACACACAGCCCAGTGCCACACACTTTAGAAACCACAAGGAACGTCCATTCAGCCAGTCCATGTGTGGGTATCCTCAACGGACCTGTCACAAAGACCCAGCCTCAGGCCTGCCTCGGTGCTACAAAGCTCCACATTGAGGCATGCGTATCAGGTGTCCGCTGCCAGGAAGAGCACGAGGTGTGTGTCACCAACAGGAACTCAGCAGAGCCGACTGAACCGTCAAATACGGTGAACGGGATCTGTCCAATCATATCGTCCGTGGAGGCTGGACTTCCTTTAGAGGCGGGACTTACTGTAGACGTGGGACTTCCTGAAGAGGCGGGACTTCCTTACTTGCTAGACGCCCGTGTGCCTATACCTGTTCCCGACCCGTATCTCTCACCGTCACTAAACAGGAAGGGGATCAACCAGTCAGAATCCCAGTTAGCCTCACCTGTCCTACCTACTGGGCTAGAGAGTGGAGGAATTACAGAGATACAACAACGACAACAACAACAAACACAGCACTCCAGTTCACAACCCCAGGAAAAGGATGCCGTTCAAACCCAGGGCCTAATCCCTGAGCTCCAGGACCAGGGGGGCTCTAGCCCAGAGACACCCAGGGACAGTGAGCACTCACCTGGGGAGCATGAGTGGGATGAGGCCTGGCTGAGGGAAGGCTCCACCTCTGTAGAGCTCAAGCCTGGTTTTGCTCATCCTCAGTCTGACACTGAGGGGGGCATTGAGGAATGCCTACCCTCCAACCCCTACTCCCTCCCCCACATAGACAGGTCGCTTTGCTCTGACAGCTTAGGGTCAGACGACTCAGAACATTCCCAGCTGAAGACCTCAGACAGAGAGTACAGAACAGGATCAACCCATTCCCTGTCTGTGGAAAGAGAGGAAGAGAAGGAGGAGGAGCGAGAGGAGGAGGAAGATAGTCATGTTTACAGTCAGCAGGAGCAGGCAGTAGAAAGCACGTCCTGTCCTTATTCAGCACAGTCAAACACTGTTATAGCAGAACTCTCTGACTGTACAGACACTGTTATAGCAGAACTCTCTGACCGTACAGACACTGTTATAGCAGAACTCTCTGACCGTACAGACACTGTTATAGCAGAACTCTCTGACCGTACAGACACTGTTATAGCAGAACTCTCTGACCGTACAGACACTGTTATAGCAGAACTCTCTGACCGTACAGACACTGTTATAGCAGAACTCTCTGACCGTACAGACACTGTTATAGCAGAACTCTCTGACCATAGAGATACTGTTATAGCAGAACTCTCTGACCATACAGACACTGTTACAGCAGAACTCTCTGACCATACAGACACTGTTATAGCAGAACTCTCTGACCGTACAGACACTGTTACAGCAGAACTCTCTGACCGTACAGACACTGTTACAGCAGAACTCTCTGACCGTACAGACACTGTTACAGCAGAACTCTCTGACCGTACAGACACTGTTACAGCAGAACTCTCTGACCGTACAGACACTGTTATAGCAGAACTCTCTGACTGTACAGACACTGTTATAGCAGAACTCTCTGACCGTACAGACACTGTTATAGCAGAACTCTCTGACCGTACAGTCACTGTTATAGCAGAACTCTCTGACCGTACAAACACTGTTATAGCAGAACTCTCTGACTGTACAGACACTGTTATAGCAGAACTCTCTGACCGTACAGACACTGTTATAGCAGAACTCTCTGACCGTACAGTCACTGTTATAGCAGAACTCTCTGACCGTACAAACACTGTTATAGCAGAACTCTCTGACTCTGACCATATTGGGCTGCCAAGCACAGAGGAGACAGAGGATGCTATAGTCCCCTTCAGCCCTACAGGAGTCTTCAAAGAGATCACCAGTGATCTGCTTGTTGACCTCAGCTCACAGGGTGTGTCTAGTGACATAGGCCAGGGGTCAACCCAACCTACAGAGACTGAATCTCTTCAGGGAGACAGCACAGAACCCTCTGCCTTAGATCAGGAAGCCACGCCGCTGAGGAGGATAAAGATTACCCTGGGAACAGACTCTACTGTGTGTAACGACGAGGTCCAGAGTCAGCTGAAGGAGCTAGACATCCATCACAGCATTTCTGGGCCTGAACTCTCTCTCTGCACCGTGCCACCCTCCATCCTGCCTCTGTCCTGCCTCTCTGACTCCAACAACAACACCAAGGCCAGCGAAGGGTCGGTGTTGGGGTCTCCCTGTACAAGGGGTAAGGGGCCAGAGCAGTGGCCCTCCAAGGTAGAGGTAGCCCCCCAAAGCAGCTCAGAGGAGGGTGGAGATAAAACCCATGATGAGTCCCCTTCCCTGACAGAGCCCTCCACGTTTACCTCTGACCTCCTGGGGGAGACACCAGACAGCCCCCTAGAATACCCCCCTGAGGACTCTGAGGAGTTCCTGTCCTACCTGGCCTACAAGCACTACTGGAGCAGTGAGGACTCAGCCGTGTCCGGGTTGGGGGACGAGTTTCACTTCAGCTTGGCTGAGGTGGAGGAGCTAGAGAGGCTCCAGGGAGAGGGCCACGGAGACGTCCCTTATCAGAACCATACAGACACTGCAGGCTGTAGGAGAGATATATCTAACCATACAGACACTACAGGCTGTAGGAGAGATATCTCACACCATACAGACACTACAGGCTGTAGGAGAGATATATCTAACCATACAGACACTACAGGCTGTGGGAGAGATATATCTAACCATACAGACACTACAGGCTGTGGGAGAGATATATCTAACCATACAGACACTACAGGCTGTGGGAGAAATATATCTAACCATACAGACACTACAGGCTGTGGGAGAAATATATCTAACCATACAGACACTACAGGCTGTGGGAGAGATATATCTAACCATACAGACACTACAGGCTGTGGGAGAGATATATCTAACCATACAGACACTACAGGCTATAGGAGAGATATATCTAAACATACAGACACTACAGGCTATAGGAGAGATATATCTAAACATACAGACACTGCAGGCTGTGGGGAGGTTGTAGAGGGGGTAGTTCATTCTAATTGTGCTGCTAACAGTCCTTCAGACCTTTCTGAACCCTTAGCTTCCTACCTGGAGACAAGAGGCCTGCTATTGGACAGCGCAGAGAAAGAGGAGGTGCAGCAGTCCAGCCCCCACCAATCCCCTAACCCTCCCTCAGAGGGAGACAGACAGGACTGTAGCAAATCACCTGGGGCTTTAGGATTAGAGGACAGTTTGTTTGCTGAGGAGTCCAGCTCGTACAGCACCTACCTCCAGACCAGCTCTCACCCTGCCCTCCTGCAGCAGGATCGTGGGGTGAGGATTGTGAGGTACCCCTACTCCGACGTCAGTCTCAACCTGCTCTCTCTCAGTAGCCTCGAGCCCATCCTAGAGACAGACTCCGACCGCTCCCTGGACAACTCTGGGATTGTGGAGGATGTGACTGGAGTAGAGGAGGAGGGGGAGGAGGAGGAGGAGGAAGAAGGGGAGGAGGAGGAGCAAAGACAGAGTTTTAGGATGAGGCCCACTGAGAAAGACAGGGACAGTGTTGTCCTGTCTGGTGACATCATCCTGTCAAACTCCACCTCCGGCCTTGAGAGCCCGTCGTTGTGTCTCCCCGAGGACTCATCCAGTATCGAGTCATCAGAGCACCAACTGGACGCGTTGACCTTTGACCCCGATGACCTCAGGGTTATGACCTTACCACACGACAGGGACCATGCAAGCAGCGAGAGACGCTCCAGTCCAACCCCCACCTCTGTGTCCTACGACTTTGACACCACCAGCACTAACAGTGAGGAGACGGAAGAGTCCATCCTGCCTGTCTCGGGGGGGAACACCAACCTCCACAAACCCATGAAGAGCAACTCTAAAGACAGCCAGGCAGGAAGGTCCAAGAGCTCCAAGTTCTCTGTTTTTGCCAAGATGCCTTCTTTCAGGAAGGGGAAGAGTCTGAAGAATGCCAAGGAGGAGGACTTGCCCCGGGACTCACCAGACCTGGGCCTGAGCAGGGATATGGGGGGAGGACAGGTGGGACAAGGGGGAGACACCTCGGATGATGACAATGTTTTCTTGAAGGGGGACATCCTGAGCCAGACGGTTCAGCAGCCCTTCTCCTCTGGTCTGGGTGGTCGCTACGAGACAGAGCAGGAGGATTACAGCTTCTTCCCCTCCACACCGCGCACCCGCCATGTCCGCCTGCTCTTCAGGGATGGGCCTGGGGACACCCCCCTGACCTCCCAGCCCGGAGGTCTCAGACACAACCAGCCCGGGCCCCCCGAGGGCCTGCACGGCTACAAGAGGAGCAAGAGCTCTGACAGCCTCAACCTCCGCATGCGCTTCGCCCAGGCCCACAAGTCCCTGTCCAGCCTGTTTGAGTCTCGCTCCATGGACAAGGAGAACGAGGAGGAGCAGGTGAACATTGAGACTGGGAACGAAGGGGAGGTGGGGCGAGCCAAACAGTCCTGGAGGAGGCTAAAGAGAGAGAGGGCCAAGGAGGCAGAGCTGCTGAGGAGGACCCTGTCTGTCCCGGTCGGGGACGGGGTCAAGGGAGAGGACGGTGAGGATGGGGGTGTGAGGACGCCCAGACAGACCCACAGTGACTATGCGTCCCGCTCTGCCTCAGTGCTCAGTGTCCCTGGGTCCCCCTCCTCTCTCAGGGCCCTGTGTCTCACCGACCCCCTCACTAAGAGGGGCTTCCAGGACAGTCACAGCGTGGTCGGGGAGAACACCCCACTGGGCTGCAAGTCAGAGGGCCAGAGGAGGAAAGGGAAAGTCCCACCCAACGGCCTGTCAATCAACTTCTCTGACTCCGGACCGCACTCCTCGGACGACTCTGAAGCCCCACCCACAAACGACTCCAGCCCCCTGTCGCCCATGAGCCCCGCCTCCCTGGCCACCCTAGCCAATCAGCTGTCTTGGTCCAGCTCCAGGTCCCCAGGAGGAGCCTATGAGAGCACAGCGTCTAGCATGGCAGCAACACCAGACACCCCAGTGAGACCCATGAGCCCCAAGCCCCACAGCCCCAGACCGGCTGCCCAGCACAGGCCCTTCCGCTACCCCCAATCTGCCTCAGCCCGGGCCTCAGCCCTGTCCTTGCTCCTCATGGCTCAGTCAGCCAGTGTAGAGGGCTTGTCTGACCCACCAGAGAAGCCCAAGACCCTGAAGCCCAGAGCGGGGCCGCTAGGCTCCTCCTCCCTCAGTCCATTGGAGGACAGTGGAGTGGACAGCCAATCACAGATCAGCCTGCTTACACCTATGTCCATCAACCAGTTTGAGGTAAGACACAGCTATATGATAGCAAAACTAATAATGCCTCATTGTTATCATTCGTCTGAAGAATTTCATGTGTTAATTAAACAGCCCCAAAAATGTAATCTATTGAACAAAAATAAACAATGTATTCTCAGCTAGCCATCCATACTGTGTGTGATGACGCTCACCCAGGGCCGATCCATCTTTGATTGACAAGAGTAGGTTGTGTGAGAGAACCGTATTCACTGGGGTCTGCTGTTCCAACGTTTTGTCCCCATTGTGATATAATGGCCTGACTGTTAGTCTGTTTAACATCATGATAAAGCAGCCTTGTTTACCAATCTATCAAGATGTAGAGGGGAGGCCAGGCAGGGTGCACCATGGGATAAAGTGTTGACTCTGTCTTTCAATAGCCCTGCCTCAGCCCAGCCTCGGACTAAATGTAAATAACAGCCAGGGCCTAGGGCACTTCATCCATCTCACTGTGTGTGTGTGTGTATGTGTGTGTGTGTGTCTGCGTGCGTGCCTGTAAGAGATTCTGTGTGTTTATGCATTTGTGTGTGTGTTTGTGCATGCGTGTTCGTTCAGATGAAATGCAGAACAAGCCCCTCTTTATCTCCCTCCCTCCCTCCGCTCTCCCCTCTCCTGAAAGAGAGATGAGGAGGAGTGAAACGGCAGAGTCAGCTCTTTCTTTCCTCCGCTGTGTTCTGCTGTCACTGGCGTGGCGTGTGAGTTAGTAGTCTGCTTCCGTCCCATCCCGCCTGACAGCTCTGAAACAGCCCAGCCAGCCCAGCCGTACGCAGCAGGCAGCTGGGCGGCGGACTGTGTGTTTTAGCCCCCCCTAGTGGAGCCTGCAGGAAGCACCTTGCAGCCAAGCTGGGACAAAGAAGCTGAACCACAGCATGATTACAAGTCATGTGACTTAGCTCAGTATTTATGCACACAGGAAATAGAATAAGACATTTTAATCAGTGGAATTACCTGTCAAGGTGCATCAGTTACGTCAAGCACACCAATAAGACAATTTCATACACCTGTTACATCATACTTATCAACCCTGCATAACAACTGTTTACAATCATGTACCAGTAAGAATGATATGCTGTCATGTACACAGAGAGACGGCATATTAGTTGCATAGAGGCCCGGTACTATAGTCTGGAGTGAAAGTGACATTGCCAATCCCATTAACCAGTTGACTATGCACCTAAAGACTCAGGGTGGCTGTAGACCCACCAGCCAGGCAGGAGGAGAGAAGAGGCTAGCAGAGCTTAAGTCCCCTGGGTCTGGACTGGTCACTACTGCCTCAGCCCTCAGACCACCACCAGGCCACAGGCCGAACAGGGAGAGGGACAGGGGTCCAAGACGCCACCGCTGCTCCTCAGATGACCTGTGGATCGAAGAGGAGAAGAGACGGAAGCGGAAGCTGGCCCGAGTCGTGAGGGGCAGCCTGGGACAACTCAACACCCACTGTCCTGAAGATCTGGAGAAAGTAAGACTCCACCATGCTTACCGCTGCAAAAAAACCTACAGCCTAGCAGAGAGGGAACCTGTCTCTCTCCTCCTCCTCCTTGCTCCTCTTCATCTACGTACTGTCTCAGGGAAGTGTCTCCTCCTCCTCCTCTTCTCCTCCTCCTCCTTGCTCCTCTTCATCTACGTACTGTCTCAGGGAAGTGTCTCCTCCTCCTCCTCTTCTCCTCCTCCTCCTTGCTCCTCTTCATCTACGTACTGTCTCAGGGAAGTGTCTCCTCCTCCTCTTCTCCTCCTCCTCCTTGCTCCTCTTCATCTACGTACTGTCTCAGGGAAGTGTCTCCTCCTCCTCCTCTTCTCCTCCTCCTCCTTGCTCCTCTTCATCTACGTACTGTCTCAGGGAAGTGTCTCCTCCTCCTCCTCTTCTCCTCCTCCTCCTTGCTCCTCTTCATCTACGTACTGTCTTAGGGAAGTGTCTCCTCCTCCTCCTCTTCTCCTCCTCCTCCTTGCTCCTCTTCATCTACGTACTGTCTCAGGGAAGTGTCTCCTCCTCCATCTCTTCTCTCCTTCGCCAGCTGTTTTCTCCCTGGAGTCTTGGCATCTCTCCTTTGTTTACATTTTTTCTCTTCCGTCTTTTTTGGATGTCTTTCTCGCTCGCTCATGTTTCTGTGCCAGTCTCTCTCAGCATCTACTCTAAACCTGTATGAACCTTCAGGTCAGTCTGCTCTGGACAAACATATTATTACTATTCCTATAGTATTATTACATATAATACACACACAGTACCAGTCAAAAATGTTAACACACCTACACATTTTTCTTTATTTTTAATATTTTCTACATTGTAGAATAATAGTGAAGACATCAAAACTATGAAATAACATATATGGAATCATGGAGTAACCCGAAAAGTGTTAAACAAATCAAAATATATTTTATATTTTAGATTCTTCAAGGTAGCCACCCTTTGCCTTGATGACAGCTTTGCACACTCTTGGCATTCTCTCAACCAGCTTAATGAGGAATGCTTTTCCAACAGTCTTGAAGAAGTTCCCACATATGCTGAGCACTTGTTGGCTGCTTTTCCTTCACTCTGCAGTCTAACTCATCCCATACCACCTCAATCGGGAGGTTGGGTGATTGTGGAGGCCAGGTCATCTGATGCAGCACTCCATCACTCGCCTTCTTGGACAAATAGCCCTTACACAGCCTGGAGGTGTGTTTTGGGTCATTGTCCTTCTGAAATAATAATAATAGTCCCACTAAGCGCAAACCAGATGGGATGGCGTATTGCTGCAGAATGCTGTGGTAGCCATGCTGGTTAAGTGTGCCTTGAATTCGAAATTAATCACAGACAGTGTCACCAGCAAGCACCCCCACACCATCACACCTCCTCCTCCATGCTTCACTGTGGGAACCACACATGCAGAGATCATCCGTTCACCTACTCTGCATCTCACAAAGACACGGCGGTTGGAACCAAAAATCTCAAATTTGGTCTAATGTCCATTGCTTGTGTTTCTTGACCCAAGCAAGGCCCGTCTTATTGGTGACCTTTAGTAGTGTTTCTTTGCAGCAATTCGACCATGAAGGCCTGATTCCACGCTGTCTGAACAGTTGATGTTGAGATGTGTCTGTTACTTGAACTCTGTGAAGCATTTATTTGGGCTGCAATTTCTGAGGCTGGTAACTCTAATGAACTTATCCTCAGCAGCAGAGGTAACTCTGGGTCTTCCTTTCCTGTGGCGGTCATCATGAGAGCCAGTTTCATCATGACACTTGATGGTTTTTGCGACTGCAGTTGAAGAAACGTTCAAAATTCTTGAAAGGTTCCATATTGACTGACCTTCATGTCTTAAAGTAATGATGGACTGTCATTTCTCTTTGCTTACTTGAGCTCTTTTACCAAATAGGGATCTCTTCTGTATATACCACCCCCACCTTGTCACAACACAACTGATTGGCTCAAACACACAGAAGAAAATACATTTAACAAGGCACACGTGTTAGTCACCTGGAATGCATTTCAATTATCTCATGAAGCTGGTTGAAAGAATACCAAGAGTGTGCAAAGCTGTCATGTTTAACACTTTTTTGGTTACTACACGATTCCATGTGTTATTTCATAGTTTTGATGTATTCACTATTATTCTATAATGTAGAAAATTGTAAAAAAAAATATAAAGAAAAACCCTTGAATGAGTAGGTGTGTCCAAACCTTTGACTGTTACTTAAAAAAAGAAAGGCATGGGTCTTAACATAGCAAGTTAGCAGTGTACTAACTACTGTACACCAATAGACTGCTAAGAGGTAGGCCTTGTTGGATCCCAAGCCTCGATCTGTCCTTCTCCCCACAGGCACGGGCTCGAGTGTCCCTGTCGACCATGGAGGAGTTCTCCGGGATTCCCCTGAAGGCCCACTGCTTCTCCCAGAGCACCCCCATCGGACTTGACTGTCTGGGCTGGAGACGACGCATCTCCTACCCCTGTGAGTAGCTCCTTCCTCCCTTTACATCCTCCTACCCCTGTGAGTAGCTCCGTCCTCCCTTTACATCCTCCTACCCCTGGGAGTAGCTCCTTCCTCCCTTTACATCCTCCTACCCCTGGGAGTAGCTCCTTCCTCCCTTTACATCCTCCTACCCCTGGGAGTAGCTCCTTCCTCCCTTTACATCCTCCTACCCCTGGGAGTAGCTCCTTCCTCCCTTTACATCCTCCTACCCCTGGGAGTAGCTCCTTCCTCCTCCTTTACATCCTCCTACCCCTGGGAGTAGCTCCTTCCTCCCTTTACATCCTCCTACCCCTGGGAGTAGCTCCTTTCCCTCCCTTTACATCCTCCTACCCCTGGGAGGTTCCAGCTCCTGGCTCCTTCCTTTACATCCTCCTACCCCATTTTGGGAGCCTGAATTCAAAATGCTCAAAACTTATCCTCCCATTACATCCTCCTACCCCTGGGAAAATGAAATAGCTCCTTTACCTCCAATACATTTACATCCTCCTACCCATTTCTTTTTCAACCGGGTTGGTTGTTGATCCTTCCTCCCATTTTCATCCTCCTACCCCTGGGAGTACTGCATTCACTACCGCACACTGAAGATTTGGCTGGTCTTAGGTTAACGATTACAAGCACTACCCTGTGCCTGGGTTGGTTCCAAATATTAGTTTTGCTCATAAAATGGCTCCCTTTCCTTTTTTTTGCATGATGACCACTTACAGTGCTTCTGTACAGAAAGTATTCATACCTCTTGACTTATTCCACATTTTAACAGTTGAATTACAGCCTGAATTTAGGAAGAACGCCTGTAACTTTATAGTGACTGGGTGTATTGATACACCATCCAACCTGTAATTAATAACTTCACTATGCTTATTTTTATTTTTACCATCTACCAATAGGTGCCCTTTGTGAGGCATTAGAAAACCTCTCTGTTTGTTGTGGTTGAATCTGTGTTAGAAATTCCCTGCTTGACTGAGGGACCTTACAGATAATTGTATGTGTGAAGTACAGAGATGAGGTAGTCATTCAGAAATCATGTTAACCACAATTATTGCACACAGAGTGAGTCCATGCAACTTATTATTATTATATTACTTCTGAACTTATTTAGGGTTGAATACTTTTTGACTCAAGACATTTCAGCTTTTCATTTTTAATTAATTTGTAAAAAGAAAAAAAGAAAAATCAAACAAAATACTATTCCCCTTTGACATGACGGGGTATTCTGTGTAGGCCAGTGACACAAGCATCTAAATGGAATCCATTTTAAATTCAGGCTGTAACACAACAAAAAGTGGAACGAGTCAAAGGGTGTGAATACGTTCTGAAGGCACTGTGGTAACTTGAATCTAAGTCAGTGTGGGCTTGGCCCCCACCTCAATCTCAGACTCCAACTCCAAGCATAATGTCTTTCCCACGGCCGTAGCCAGGCTCTGAGTTTTAGTGCTGCTCCTCTGTTCATTATCTATCCTCATTGCCATGTCACTTTTACCCCTACCTACATGTACATACTGTATTGTCTCAACTACCTCGTACCCCTGCACATTGACACGGTACCAGTACTCCTTGTATACAGCCTCGTTATTGTTATTTTTTGTGTTACTATTTTCTATTTTTAACTCTGCATTGCTGGGAAAGGGCTCTTAAGTAATAATTTCAAGGTAAGTCTACACTTGTTGTATACGGCGTGTGACAAATACAATTTAGTTTGAGTTTTGTGTTTAAAATCATGTACTCACCAAATCCTGGATTATCCCGGCGATATCATGCCAGGCAACATCTGTTGTGAAACAACAACTTTATTTTGGAGCTAGGTCTCAGACTAGTCTCTGAGCTAATTACTATGTGCTTTGGTATGGGCAGAGTATAGTTGTAGGTCCGTTTACCACCAGCAGAGGTCACCGCATCCTCTACACGTCAGTGGTCCCACAGTTTGTTGGAGCTTGTAATGGCATTGTACTATTTGTATTGACAGTCCCTCGGGATGAGAGCCAGTGTCGTCATAGGTTTTAAATCCTGGGCAATGAGGTTCTCTGGGAACAATATAGAAACACTGTGTTTTTCACAGTGATTGGCCTCTGTAAGGTATGCTTGGTCACAAACTGCTGTCTCCAGACAGATCTTATTTTGCATTGTCTTATCAGTCCTTTTCTAAAAC
>NC_056444.1:22461304-22473804 GCF_018296145.1 Oncorhynchus tshawytscha
AGGAGAGAGGAGACGGCAGTTTTATTAGCTACAGGCTAAAATGCCACTGTGTGTGTGTGCGTATGCGTGCGTGCGTGTGTGTACGTGCGTGTGTACGTGCGTGTTTGTGTGTGTGTGTGTGTGTGTGTACGTGCGTGCGTGTTTGTGTGCGTGTGCATGTGACGGCAGCCCCATTAGCTACAGGCTAAAATGCCAGGCCACAGCTGTTATTAAAGGCAGTAGAAGGGAAGAGACACTAATAGGCTAGCTACTGTTTGTCACATCAAGGGATAGTCTCTTATCAAACAGGTGCCAATCAGCGGTGTCATGGTAACAGGGATCTGAGTGTGGGGTGGATGTTTGTTATGTATATATGGCTAATATCTTCACTGCATTGCTCAGTTTCAGTTGATGAACTGTCTGTGCTGTACATGTTATATGGGGGGATACAGTAGGAGAGAATCCTTGGTGTTTGTTGCCAAGTGCACTTTCACACACACATACGCACACACACACACACACACACACACACACACGGAATGTTATTGGAGAAAGCTGTGGTTTTCAGAATGGCCCTGGTCAGAATCTAAACTGCCGTTGTCTCTGCCTCTCTCTCTCACACACCCACACATTGAACTCTCCCTCTGTCTCTCTGTCTCTCTGTCTCTCTCTCTCTCTCTCTCTCTCCCTCTCTCACTCTCTCTCTGTCTCGCTGTCTCTCTGTCTCTCTGTCTCTCTCTCTCTCTTCCTCTCTCTCTGTCTCTCTGTCTCTCTCTCTCTTCCTCTCTCTCTCTCTCTCTCTCACTGCTTGTGAAACCTGATACTTGGTAAACATTAAAAGCTAATGAGCCACTTGGTCTCCATTGATGCTGTCGCACTGCCACTGATAAACTGACAGACAGACAGAAAGACAGAGAGACAGAAAGACAGAGAGACAGACAGGCAGACAGACAGACAGACAGACAGACAGAAAGACAGAAAGACAGAAAGACAGAGAGACAGAGCTAGAGAGCATCAAGAGAGGAGGATAGAGTGAGAGAAGATGGTACAGATGTAGGATGATCTTAATTTGATCACTCTTTTTCATTCCGCAGAGAATGCAGATGAGCTTCATGATGTACATGAATTCACTTAAAACCCACACCAACACAAGGTTACAGGGCCTTGCAAAAGTTTTTCCTGTTTTGTTGCATTACAACCTGTCATTTAAATTGATTTGTATTTGTATTTCATGTAATGTACTTACACAAAATAGTCCAAATTGGTGAAGTGAAATGAAAAAAATAACTTGTTTCAAATAAATCTAAAAGATTCAAAACTGAAAAGTGGTGGGTGCGTATGTATTCACCCCCTTTGCTATGAAGCCCCTAAATAAGATCTGGTGCAACCAATTACCTTCAGAAGTCACATAATTAGTTCAATAAAGTCCACCTGTGTGTAATCTAAGTGTCACATGATCTGTCACATGATCTCAGTGTATATACATCTGTTCTGAAAGGCCCCAGAGTCTGTGACTCCACTAAGCATGGGGCACCACCAAGCAAGCGGCACTATGAAGACCAAGGAGCTCTCCAAACAGGTCAGGGACAAAGTTGTGGAGAACAGATTAGGGTTGGGTTATAAAGAAATATCTGAAACTTTGAACATCCCATGGAGCACCGTTAAATCCATTATAAAAAAATGGAAAGAATATGGCACCACAACAAACCTGCCAAAAGTGGACCGCTCACCAAAACTCACAGACCAGGCAAGGAAGGAATTAATCAGAGAGGCAACAAAGAGACCAAAGATAACCCTGAAGGAGCTGCAAAGCTCCACAGCAGAGATTGGAGTATCTGTCCATAGGACCACTTTCAGCCGTACACTCCACAGAGCTGGGCTTTACGGAAGAGTGTCCAGAAAAAGCCATTGCTTAAAGAAAAAAATAAGCAAACATGTTTGGTGTTCGGCAAAAGGCATGTGGGAGACTCCCTAAACAGATGGAAGAAGGTACTCTGGTCAGATGAGACTAAAATTGAGTGCAAACCCAACACTTCTCATCCCCCCGAGACAACCATCCCCATGGTGAAGCATGGTGGTGGCAGCATCATGCTGTGGGGGATGTTTTTCATCGGCAGGGACTGTGAAACTGGTCAGAATTGAAGGAATGATGGATGGCGCTAAATACAGGGAAACTCTTGAGGGAAACCTGTTTCAGTCTCCCAGAGATTTGAGACTGGGACGGAGGTTCACCTTCCAGCAGGACAATGACCCTAAGCATACTGCTAAAGCAACACTCGAGTGGTACAAGGGGAAACATTTAAATGTCTTGGAATGGCCTAGTCAAAACCCAGACCTCAATCCAATTGAGAATCTGTGGTATGACTGAAAGATTGCTGTACACATTCGGAACCCATCCAACTTGAAGGAGCTGGAGCAGTTTTGCCTTGAAGAATTGGGCAAAAATCCCAGTGGCTAGATGTGCCAAGCTTATAGAGACATACCCCAAGATACTTGCAGCTGTAATTGCAGCAAAAGGTGGCTCTACACAGTATTGAGTTTGGGGGGATGAATAGTTATGGACGTTCAAGTTTTCCGTTTTTTTTTTGTCTTATTTCTTGTTTGTTTCACAATAAAAAATATTTTGCATCTTCAAGTGGTAGGCATGTTGTGTAAATCAAATGATACACAAAAAAACAACATTTTAATTCCAGGTTGTAAGGCAACAAAATAGGAAAAATGCCAAGGGGGGTGAATACTTTTGCAAGCCACTGTATTGTTGCAATTTTCATGTAGCTTACTTTTGGCCAGCTAATAGCCTAACCACTGATCAAGCAACATTATGGACTAAATGTTCAAATCCTGTTGCTGCAGGATTATTTTGCTGTGACAATATAGGTCAAATTAAGATCAATAAGAGAGGGTGAGAGGGGGATGGAGGGAAGAGAGGTAGTGAAAAGTGAGGGAAATACAGTTGAGACTCAAACACCTCGTCCATTCAGAAACCCTGGCCGCTCTGACCATAACGGCTATAACAGACTCTCCCCAGACTATTGTGCAGTCACACAGACAGTTTTCCCCTCTCCTGAAAAGCACAGCCCTGTACCACACCAGCTGTAAACTGGATCTCGGGAAGCTTTTATGGGCTTGTTATGTTGTATGAGCCTGTCTTTCCTCTGCCCTGCCTGGCTAGCAGCCTGCTTAAGACCCTTCTTAACCCTTCTTTAAGACAGAGCTGTGTTTGTGGAAGATAGCCAAGCGGCTGGTAATGGAATTTCATAGCAGCATTGATTTGAGCTTCATTGACCTCTGAGAGGGTGAGGATGAAAGGTCACAGATGTAGGTAGTAACCTGGCCAGGAAACCAGAAACAAACAGATAGATAGACGATTGATGTGCATCAGGTTTGCCCTTGAGAAGGAGGGTAATGGGTGTTTGCGAGAAAGAGAAGGAGACGGAAGAGGAGGAGGAAGAGGAGGAGGAAGAAGTAGGAAACAGCCAGACATTTATTCAAAGAGAAGTGTAATCGTATTCCGGCTAGTTGTTTTGGGAGGCGAGGTGACTGTGAGTCCTCCAGAGTTGACATAGGGACAGAGGAGAACGGGGGATCTAGTGTCCCTCCCGAAACACAGAGCCCTAGTGACAGGCAATGTTCTCCCCCTCCCTCCCTCGCTGCTCTTAGATGGGGTGACGTTATCTCCTACTCTTCTCAGGGTTGGTGATTCACCCCCATTCAGATGCCATGATAACATGACACTCAGTCCATGCTGTAGCTGTTGCTGCTAGCTACTGAATCAGACTTTGATGTGGTTCCTCAGGCAGGCAGGCAGGCACTTACACACACCAGACATCACAGCTTTGTCACACTCTGAGTATAGGATTACACACGTCATGGCCGTGCCATTGTCCACTCTCAAACTTTCTGTCAGCTGATACTGAAATATTAGCTTCTTCTTGATCCAACAGTAAAAATAACCATATTCCGTAAAATGCCAGTGTGTGCACTGGGCATGCATGTGTGATGGCCACTCTGAGGTGAAGCGAGGCCAGTTGGTGAGGGTCCAGGGACCTCACGCTAACCCTTCCACCAAGCACACTCTCTGTCAGCTAGCCAGATAGAGAGGAAGAGGAGGAGGAGGAAGAGGAGGAAACAAAGGAGAGATGTCTGAAAGCATCCATCCAAACAGGAGGGATGTGGACTCTGGAAAATAGGTTGTCTTTTACACCAGTACACACAGCCCCTGTGTACTGCAGCTTGGCTGCTCCTCTCAGTGTGTACTGGGCAGAGAGGGAAGAAAGGCCTTCGCTTCATCACACTACTGTCATCTCAACTCAAATCACTTCTAACCAGAGACAATTTCCCCTTGGTACAATACAGCTACATGCATATTTGCTGTGACGAATTTCTAGAAAGAAATGTCTTGTTCTTCTTTTTTGTAGGCCTTGTTATGTAGTCACACCCTATGTGATGTCCTGTTTCTCCACTCATATTGACCAATGGGTGAAGGTTGTCACTAGAGAGGTATGAATATGTGATAAGATATTTCCGGTCTCAATTGATTGTACTTTTAATGCTGAATACAAGACAGTCATCTGTGACACTTGATGTGGTGTGTTGTCTCACCATTCTGTGTTATGGACAGTGTAAGCAGGGCAGCAGGTAGCCTAGCGGTTAAGAGTGTTGGGCCAGTAACCGAAAGGTTGCTGATTCCAATCCCCAAGCTGACTAGATGAAGAATCTGTCAATGTGCCCTTGAGCAAAGCACTTAACCCTAATTGCTCCTGTAAGTCTCTCTGGATAAGAGTGTCAGCTAAATTACAAAAAATGTTAAAGTAAAAATGGAAGTGATATGGTTCTGTGGTGCGGTTGAGTGAGATGACTGATTTAAGTGATGTATGGTCGGTTCTCTGGTGTGTTAGGTCGAGGTGTTACAGGTTCTCTGGTGTGTTGGGTAGAGGTGTTACAGGCTCTCTGGTGTGTTGGGTAGAGGTGTTACAGGCTCTCTGGTGTGTTGGGTAGAGGTGTTACAGGTTCTCTGGTGTGCTGGTAGAAGTGTTACAGGTTCTCTGGTGTGTTGGGTAGAAGTGTTACAGGTTCTCTGGTGTGTTGGGTAGAGGTGTTACAGGTTCTCTGGTGTGCTGGGTAGAAGTGTTACAGGTTCTCTGGTGTGCTGGGTAGAAGTGTTACAGGTTCTCTGGTGTGTTGGGTAGAAGTGTTACAGGTTCTCTGGTGTGTTGGTGTGTTGGGTACAGGTGTTACAGGTTCTCTGGTGTGTTGGGTAGAGGTGTTACAGGTTCTCTGGTGTGTTGGGTAGAAGTGTTACAGGTTCTCTGGTGTGTTGGTGTGTTGGGTACAGGTGTTACAGGTTATCTGGTGTGTTGGGTAGAGGTGTTACAGGTTCTCTGGTGTGTTGGGTAGAAGTGTTACAGGTTCTCTGGTGTGTTGGTGTGTTGGGTACAGGTGTTACAGGTTCTCTGGTGTGTTGGGTAGAGGTGTTACAGGTTCTCTGGTGTGTTGGGTAGAGGTGTTACAGGTTCTCTGGTGTGTTGGGTAGAGGTGTTACAGGTTCTCTGGTGTGTTGGTGTGTTGGGTACAGGTGTTACAGGTTCTCTGGTGTGTTGGGTAGAGGTGTTACAGGTTCTCTGGTGTGTTGGGTAGAGGTGTTACAGGTTCTCTGGTGTGTTGGGTAGAGTGTTACAGGTTCTCTGGTGTGTTGGGTAGAAGTGTTACAGGTTATCTGGTGTGCTGGGTAGGGTAAGGTGTTACAGGTTCTCTGGTGTGTTGGGTAGAGGTGTTACAGGTTCTCTGGTGTGTTGGGTAGAAGTGTTACAGGTTCTCTGGTGTGTTGGGTAGAGGTGTTACAGGTTCTCTGGTGTGTTGGGTAGAGGTGTTACAGGTTCTCTGGTGTGTTGGGTGAGGTGTTACAGGTTCTCTGGTGTGTTGGGTAGAGGTGTTACAGGTTCTCTGGTGTGTTGGGTAGAGGTGTTACAGGTTCTCTGGTGTGTTGGTGTGTTGGGTAGGTGTTACAGGTTCTCTGGTGTGTTGGGTAGAGGTGTTACAGGTTATCTGGTGTGCTGGGTAGAAGTGTTACAGGTTCTCTGGTGTGTTGGGTAGAGGTGTTACAGGTTCTCTGGTGTGTTGGGTAGAAGTGTTACAGGTTATCTGGTGTGCTGGGTAGAAGTGTTACAGGTTCTCTGGTGTGTTGGGTAGAAGTGTTACAGGTTCTCTGGTGTTTTGGGTAGAGGTGTTACAGGTTCTCTGGTGTGTTGGGTAGAGGTGTTACAGGTTATCTGGTGTGCTGGGTAGAAGTGTTACAGGTTCTCTGGTGTTTTGGGTAGAGGTGTTACAGGTTCTCTGGTGTGTTGGGTAGAGGTGTTACAGGTTATCTGGTGTGCTGGGTAGAAGTGTTACAGGTTCTCTGGTGTTTTGGGTAGAGGTGTTAGAAGTGTTACAGTGATAGAGTGTTAGGGCACTGGGAGGCAATTAACTAGCTAATGGTGGTATATAAGCCTATAGGACCCAAGGCACTACATTAGGTCACTGCTTGGAGCACCGGACATGCCATAAAACAGATGTAATACTACCAGAGCTGTTGTTTGGTGAACCTTCTCACATGATGTCATGCATCTAACTACAGGAAGTGGAACACGTCCGCGAATCAACATCTCTCAATGATCTGCTGCAATTATGATTGATTAAAAGATAAACCTTACAGATAATATTGTCTTTCATCACTGTCGGAGTGTGCTGATTTCATGTGTTTTTCCAGTGACAATGTAATGGTCATCACTGCTATAAGATCAAACGTTCACTCAATTTGAATCTGATGATTAAAATCCATAATATGTTTATATGACACAGTAACTCCCCCTCTCTGACAATGTCCTTTTCTCTCACTCTGCCTCCAGATCTATAAAGAGCAGGCCATGTCATTTCTCCACATCTGTACCCAGTAGTACTGTAGCCATCTGCCTGTAGTAATCATTTAGTTAATTAGCCATATTTGTATTGGTTTATGTTCCCCTGTATGTCAGTAGGTTAATTGTCCCCCATTAGAATGCAGTTAGCTGAGCGAAGTCATCGTCAACATATGATTTCAACATCCGTGACATTATTACCCCTGTCGTACTGTACTGTGGCCACACCCCTCTGGCGTATTTAGTGTAGAATTTACAGGATTGTGTACATGCTGTGGGAGCGTATAAATCTACTGAAGACAGTCTATGCTGCATTAGGAGGTTTAATTTCACAGACAATGCGTAATAGACTACCTCCCTTGCAGAGCTGGCAGCGGCCCAACTATGTAGAAAGCTCCTATTATTTCCCTTTGTCATCTTTGGGAATGAGGGGAAGAAAAAAATGTTGTTTGTTCTCTCATTGGCTGGAGTAGCTGGAATTCTTTCTCCTTAAATAGACATCATCCCCCCCATCCTCCTCTCTGTTTCGTTCCAAACCAGGAAGGATCTGGTTCTATCCATTTCAATTAAAGGGAATTTATTGGCATGGGAGCATATGTTTACATTGCCAAAGCAAGTGAAATAGATAATAAACAAGAGTGAAATAACCAATAAAACATTTAGAGCAATATAACACTCACAAAAGTTCCAAAATAATAGAGACATTTCAAATGTCATTATGTCTATATACAGTGTTGTAATGATGTGCAAATAGTTGAAGTACAAAAGGGAAAATAAATAAACATAAATATAAGTTGTATTTACAATGGTGTTTGTTCTTCACTGGTTGCCCTTTTCTTGTGGCAACAGGTCACAAATCTTGCTGCTGTCTCCAACCCCACTCCTCCCCTCTTTTGTCATTATTTTCCCTCTTTCCACCCCTGCCATGCAGGAACAGTAGAAGATTGGGGTAACTGTGTTTGACAGGTGGTTAGGTTGTGGCTTGTGATAGGTGGTCATATAGGAAGCACAGTATATGACCACAGGGCCAGCGTTCATACTGTCACTCTCACATGACAAGCTGCCAAGTTGGTTGGCAGAGAGGCAGGCAGGTAGAGAGGCAAGCTGATAGAGAGGCAAGCTGATAGAGATGCAGGCAGGTTGAGAGGCAGGCTGACAGAGGCAGGCTGGGAGGCAAGCTGACAGAGAGGCTGAGAGGCAGGCTGACAGTGGCAGGCAGGCTGGCAGAGAGGCAGGCAGGCAGGCAGGCTGACATAAAGGCAGGCAGAGAGGCAGGCAGAGAGTCAGGCAGAGAGGCGGTCTGACAGAGAGGGGGTCTGACGGAGAGGGGGTCTGACCTAGAGGGGGTCTGACCTAGAGGGGGTCTGACAGAGAGGAGGGATGACAGAGAGGGGGTCTGACAGAGAGGAGGGCTGACAGAGAGGGGGTCTGACAGAGGGGGTCTGACAGAGAGGCAGGTGGGCAGAGAGGGGGTCTGACAGAGAGGAGGGCTGACAGAGAGGAGGGCTGACAGAGAGGAGGGCTGAGAGGGGGGTCTGAGGGGGGGTCTGACAGAGAGGGGGCTGACAGAGAGGGGGTCTGACAGAGAGGGGGTCTGACAGAGAGGAGGGCTGACAGAGAGGGGGTCTGACAGAGAGGGGGTCTGAATAGAGGGGGTCTGACAGAGAGGCGGTCTGACAGAGAGGGGGTCTGATAGAGAGGGGGTCTGACAGAGAGGCGGTCTGACAGAAAGGCGGTCAGACAGAGAGGGGGTCTGACAGAGAGGCGGTCTGACAGAGAGGCGGTCTGACAGAGAGGGGGTCTGACAGAGAGGTGGTCTGACAGAGAGGCAGGTGGGCAGAGAGGGGGTCTGACAGAGAGGGGTCTGACAGAGGGGCGGGTGGGCAGAGAGGCAGACTGGCAGAGAGGTGGTCTGACAGAGAGGCGTTCTGACAGAGAGGCAGGTGGGCAGAGAGGGGGTCTGACAGAGAGGGGGTCTGACAGAGGGTCGGGTGGGCAGAGAGGGGGTCTGACAGAGAGGCAGGCTGGCAGAGAGGCAGGCTGACAGAGAGGCAGACGGATAGGCAGGCTGTCAGGCAGGCACACCAGGGGGAAGGGAACTGCTCTATGTCAGTGCGTAATTATAGGTTGACACAAGTGACTGGCCTTGTTCTTCTCTTTCATTGCTCCCTTCATACCTTGAATATTTTCTTACCTGCTATGGAAGAGGGGGGTTGGAGAGAGAAATATTCATTGAGTATTGCTTTTCTTATTATCTACAGTACCATTCAAAAGTTTGGACACACCACATTCAAGTGTTTTTCTTTATTTTTACTATTTTCTACATTGTAGAATAATAGTGAAGACATCAAAACTATGAAATAACACATATGGAATCATGTAATAACCAAAAAAGTGTTAAACAAATCAAAATATATTTTAGATTTTAGGTTCTTGAAAGTAGTCACCCTTTGCCTTGATTACAGCTTTGCACACTCTTGGCATTCTCTCAACCAACTTCACCTGGAATGCTTTTCCAACAGTATTATTACTATTATTAGTAGTATTATTATTATTATTATTATTATTATATTATTAGTATTATTATGATTATTAGTAGTATTATTAGTATTAGTAGAAGGAGTTCCCACATATGCTGAGCACTTGTTGGCTGATTTTCCTTCACTCTGCAGTCAAACTCATCCCAAACCATCTCAATTGGGTTGAGGTTGGGTGATTGTGGAGGCCAGGTCATCTGATGCAGCACGCCATTACTCACCTTCTTGGACAAGTAGCCCTTACACAGCCTGGTGATAGTCCCATTAAGTGCAAACCAGATGGGATGGCATGTCACTACAGAATGCTGTGGTAGCCATGCTGGTTAAGTGTGCCTTGAATTCTAAATTAATCACAGACAGTGTCACCAGCAAAGCACCATCACACCTCCTCCTCCATGCTTCATCTATTCTGTGTCTCACATAGACACGGCGGTTGGAAACACAAATCTCACATTTGGACTCATCAGACCAAAGGACAGATTTCCACCGGTCTAATGTCCATTGCTCATGTTTCTTGACCCAAGCAAGTCTCTTCTTCTTATTGGTGTCCTTTAGTAGGGGTTTCTTTTCAGCAATTCAACCATGAAGTTCTGATTCCACCCAGTCTCCTCTGAACAGTTGATGTTGAGATGTGTCTGTTACTTGAACTCTGACACATTTATTTGGGCTGCAATTTCTGAGGCTGGTAACTCTAATGAACTTATCCTCTGCAGCAGAGGTAACTCTGGGTCTTCCTTTCCTGTGGCGGTCCTCATGAGAGCCAGTTTCATCATGGCACTTGATGATTTTTGCGACTGCACTTGAAGAAACTTTCAGAATTCTTGAATTGACTGACCTTCATGTCTTAAAGTTATGATGGACTGTCGTTTCTCTTTGCTTATTTGAGCAGTTCTTGCCATAATATGGACTTGGTCTTTTACCAAATTCTGTATTTTCTGTATACCACCCCTACGTTGTCACAACACAACTGATTGGCTCAAAAGCATTAAGAAGGAAAGAAATTCAACAAATTAACTTTTAACAAGGCACACCTGTTAATTTAAATGCATTCCAGGTGACTACCTCAAGAAGCTGGTTGAGAGAATTCCAAGAGTGTGCAAAGCTGTAAGGGTGGCTACTTTGAAGAATCTGAAATATATAATATATTTTTGATTTGTTTAACAGTTTTTTGATATTCATATGTGTTATTTCATAGTTTTGATGTCTTTACTATTATTCTACAATGTAGAAAATAGTAAAAATAAAGAAAAACCTTTGAACGAGTAGGTGTGTTCAAACTTTTGACCGGTAGTGTTTCTATGTTTGCTTTGGCAATGTACAGTATGTGGTTACACTTTCCAAGTCAATAAATCCTTTTGAATTTAAATCTCAGAGCCCCCCCCCCCTCTCTCTCTCTTTCTCTCCCTCTTTCTCTGTGACCTGTGTACCTCTTTGACCTCCACACTAGTTGACCAGGGTAAACACAGGGCGAAGTGTAGAGCGTGTGAAGCTCCTCCGGTTCTGAGGCTGGACCAAAGGCCTCTCCTCCAGGGCTTGTCACAGTGATCACTGGGGTGGCTGTGTGGTCAGTCATGGGCCTCAGTGTCTCATGTTGACGACTCCCAGATCCCTCCCTGCACTTGTGCTTTTACGATCAGATGAGATGAGTTCTCTTGCTCTATATTTAGTCTCTTTGATGCTCCCTCCCTCCCAGCCTCTGCTTCTCCCTCTCTCTCTCTCTCTCTCTCTCTCTCTCTCTCTCTCTCTCTCTCTCAGTTCTCACGAGACAGGACTCATCGTGAGTAGGAACTGAACTGGGAACAACATTTTCGCTAGTCTCTGTGGACTAGAGTTTGTACAGTACAGTGATCGCTTTGTTTCATTTCGTATTAGTCATGCTGCATACAATCTAATTGAATAATTAAAACAATTTACTTTCTAAATATAAGATGAAAATCTATGTTTGGATAAACGGTTAGCCTATTGGTAGAAGCTTGAATACTTACTTGGTGTTACATGCATAAAGTTGAGCAATATTTGCTTCTACGTGAATCCCTTTTGGTATCTTGGTCTTATGTTAGAAGTACTTAGCGGTAGTGTCTTTCTCCATCGGCATTCCTCTGGAGTCTAGTTTAAGTGTGTGTGTGTGTGTGTGTGTGTGTGTGTGTGTGTGTGTGTGTGTGTGTGTGCGTGCGTGTGTGCGTGCGTGCGTGCGTGCGTGTGTGGTGTTGGCACATCTGAGAATACCCCACTGCCCGGCATCCTCCCATGTGTTAGTTAGGGTGTAACAGGCAGGTGCAGCTGACCCCCTTTACACCCCTGTAATTGGTGTAAAACATATTTTCACATTCAGGTCTCAGGGGAGGTGGGGGAGGGTGGGGGTTCGAGAAGGAGGGGGGAGATGTGTTGCCGTTGGCAACCTGCTGTTAAAGAGCATTTCCTAAACTGCAGGCAAGTTGGGAAGTGAAGGTCGTGGGCATATGTAATCTATCAGATTCAACTTATTTGTCACACCAGTACATGTACACTGGGTGTACAAAACATTAAGAACACCTGCTCTTTCCATGACATGGACTGACCACGTGAATCCAGGTGAAAGCTATGATCTCTTATTGATGTCACTTGTTAAATCCACTTCAATCAGTGTAGATGAAGGGGAGGAGACAGGTTAAAGAAGGATTTATATTCCTTGATACAATTGAGACATGGATTGTGTATGTGTGCCATTCAGAGTGTGAATGGCACACATAGATTGAAGTACCTTTGAACAGGGTATGGTAGTAGGTGCCAGGTGCACCGTTTTAAGTGTGTCAATAACTGCAACACTGCTTGATTTTTCACGCTCAACAGTTTCCGTGTGTATGAAGAATGGTCCAACACCCAAAGTACATCCAGCCAACTTGACACAACTGTGGGAAGCATTGGAGTCAACATGGGCCAGCATCCCTGTGGAACACTTTTGACCCCTTTTGAGTCCATGCCATTGACGGAAGGGGGGGGGGTTATTCTTAATGTTTTGTACATTCAGTGTATATGCTACTGGTGCTTTACATGACGTCTACTGAAGATCTCTGATCCTGCTATCTCTAGATAAGGTATCGTTTGTTAT
>NC_056444.1:22481304-22673804 GCF_018296145.1 Oncorhynchus tshawytscha
TGCTAAATTGTAATTATTCGCCTACCTCCTCATGCCTTTTGCACACAATGTATATAGACTCTTTTTTTCTTTTTTCTACTGTGTTATTAACTTGTTTATTGTTTACTCCATGTGTAACTCTGTGTTGTTGTCTGTTCACACTGCTATGCTTTATCTTGGCCAGGTCGCAGTTGTAAATGAGAACTTGTTCTCAACTTGCCTACCTGGTTAAATAAAGGTGAAATGAAAAATAAAAATTGAGACTTTATCTGTCTTTTCCCATCCCTCCATTACCGTCTGACCTTTTGCAGATGCGTTTAGCATTGCAATGCCTGATGGTCCGGTATAGAAGCCTCTGGCGACTAAAGGTTAGGCTGTATTCTGACCCCAGGGATACAAGAAAATGATATTATGGAAAGAAAAACACAAACAGTTTAAAAAACTCACAGAGACGAAAACTTAAGCCAACTTGAACTGTAAGTAATACTAAACCAATATACTGTGCACATTATACTGCTGCTATATCGTCTAATAACAGACAAGACCTAACAGAAAGTTACAGTGGGTAAAGTAAACTTCTTTGTTTTGTTTAATATACAGAAGCTCTGTGACTGTCTGGTTTGAGGGAAGAAAACAATATACAGCACAGTGATAAAGAATTCTACCATTCAGACAAGGCTTCCCTCACTGTGCTTGTTAGGCACAAACAATTCTCAGAAGTAAGGATCTATGGCAGCGTCAAAAATAGCACCCTGTTCCCTATAGTACACTACATTTGACAAGAGCCCTGGTCAAAAGTAGTGCACCATAGGGAATAGGGGGCCTTTGTGATTTCCCAGAAGTAAGGATCTATGTCAGTGGTCACCGGCTGGTCGATCGCGATCGACTGGTCTATTTCCAAGGCATTCCTAGTCGATCACCAAACATTTCTGTAATAAACCCAACGATAGAGCCTTGCGTTCTTATTTTTTTCATTTGTTTCACCATGTTGGTGGTAGGTGCACTTGATTCAGCAGCCCTAGTGGTGTTGGTGGTAGGTGCACTTGATTCAGCAGCCCTAGTGCTGTTGGTGGTAGGTGCACTTGATTCAGCAGCCCTAGTGCTGTTGGTGGTAGGTGCACTTGATTCAGCAGCCCTAGTGCTGTTTGTGGTAGGTGTACTTGATTCAGCATCCCTAGTGCTGTTGGTGGTAGGTGCACTTGATTCAGCAGCCCTAGTGCTGTTGGTGGTAGGTGTTGATTCAGCATCCCTAGTGCTGTTGGTGGTAGGTGCAGCAGCCCTAGTGCTGTTGGTGGTAGGTGCACTTGATTCAGCAGCCCTAGTGCTGTTGGTGGTAGGTGCACTTGATTCAGCAGCCCTAGTGCTGTTGGTGGTAGGTGCACTTGATTCAGCATCCCTAGTGCTGTTGGTGGTAGGTGCACTTGATTCAGCAGCCCTAGTGCTGTTGGTGGTAGGTGCACTTGATTCAGCAGCCCTAGTGCTGTTCGTGGTAGGTGCACTTGATTCAGCATCCCTAGTGCTGTTGGTGGTAGGTGCACTTGATTCAGTGTTCCCATTTTGAACCATTTCATGTGTCTGAAGGAACTCCGCCTACCCGGCAGGCCCAGAGAGCAAATCAAGTGCACGTTTTGCCTACCACTGGCCAATCAGAATGCTCAGATCAGTTGCCTTGAGCCATAGACTGAAAAAAGAAGCCTCGAACGCACAGCAAAGTTGATACTGTGAGATTTCTAAACTTTTAAAACCATGACTAGAGAGACTCAATGAGTACAGAAAAGAGCTGATGTTTTTACGAGCAGGTTCATGTTTAAGTTGTTATTCAACATTTTGATCAACACTTTTATAAGCCATAAAATGTGCGTTCTCCCGCGCTACAACCAAAAATGCAGCTGCAGTGAATCTGTAAAGCAAAGTGTTCCGATAAGCTTGTGCTATTATTAGTGGTTATTATTTCCCTTTCTCTGGTCATAGGAGTAACAACATGAATTGGTGCATGAGGCAGAAATAATGCAGTGCGACTTGAGTTTTGCCATCAGCTGGAAAACAGTGTCCCTTTTCTCAGCGGAGGGAGGGAGAGTGGCGGGACGGTAAGTGGAGTGAGAGGCAGCATCAACGCTGCTCCCTCCCCTCAGACTGACCATCAGATTCAGGCCATTAGTCCAGTAAAAAAAGAAAAAGCTCATTATTATGCTCACTGACATGTGCCTCACAAGTAATACAACAAATGATCCATTACCAATGTGATCATATACATAAGTTTTCTATTTATGTAAATTGAAAATGGTCTGAAAATAACAACATCGGCAGGGCAATTTAAGCATAGCCAATATGCAGTGATAATGTATTGGGCCTAGAGCTTACTGTACAAACCTCATTGCTAACAGTACTGTTTTTAGTTGGCTAATGTTGCATGGGTTTATGTTTTTTAAGTCATGTTTCAAAAAACCTGAGCGCTAGATCTCGGCTTGCATTTTGACTCAGAAAGCGATCCAATCATCCGTCAATCTGGTGGGGATAGATCTATGGGGATAGATGGAGAACCTGAGGGGATGTACAATACTTTTGGCAGAGTTATCCATCCCTGGTTACACAACCTTGCAGACAGCCTTAAAGACAGCCATGCTTCTTCACACAGCCTTAAAGACAGCCATGATTCTTCGCACAGCCTTACAGGCAGCCATGCTTCTTCACACAGCCTTACAGGCAGCCATGCTTCTTCACACAGCCTTAAAGACAGCCATGCTTCTTCACACAGCCTTACAGGCAGCCATGCTTCTTCACACAGCCTTAAAGACAGCCATGATTCTTCGCACAGCCTTACAGACCACCATGCTTCTTCACACAGCCTTACAGGCAGCCATGCTTCTTCACACAGCCTTAAAGACAGCCATGATTCTTCACACAGCCTTACAGGCAGCCATGCTTCTTCACACAGCCTTACAGGCAGCCATGCTTCTTCACACATTGCCCATTGCCCTCATGTTTTTCTCCCTCGTTAATCTACACACAATACCCCATAATAACAAAGTAAAAACTATTTCTTTGACATTTTTGATAATTTATTAAAAATAACAAAAACTGAAATATCACTTGACAAAAGCATTCAGACCCTTTACTCAGTACTTTGTTGAAGCACCTTTGGCAGCAATTGCAGCATTGAGTCTTCTTGTGTATGACGCTACAAGCTTAGCACACCTGTATTTGTGGATTTTCTTCCATTCTTCTCTGCAGATCCTATTTTCAGGTTTCTCCAGAGATATTGGATCGGGTTCAAGTCGGGTTCATTCAGAGACTTGTTCTGAAGCCACTCCTGCATGGTATTGGCTGTGTACTTAGGGTCGTTGTCCTGTTGGAAGGTGAACTTTCTCCCAGTCTGAGGTCTTGAGCGCTCTGGAGCAGATTTTCGAAGGATCTCGCTGTACTTTGCTCCGTTCACCTTTCCCTCGATCCTGACTAATCTCCCAGTCCCTGCTGCTGAAATACATCCTCACAGCATGATGCTGCCACCACCATGCTTCACCGTAGGGATGGTTCCAAGTTTCCTCCAGACGTGACGCTTGGCACTCAGTCCAAAAAGTTTAATATGGTTTTCATCAGACTAGAGAATCTTCTTTCTCATAGTCTGAGAGTCTTTAGGTGCCTTTTGGCAAACTCCAAGTGGGCTGTCATGTGCCATTTACTGGCTTCCGTCTGGTCACTCTACCATATTGGTTGGTGGAGTGTTGCAGAGATGGTTGTCCTTCTGGAAGGTTCTCCCATCTCCACAGAGGAACTCTAGAGCTCTGTCAGAGGGACCATCGGCTTCTTGGTCACCTCCCTGACCAAGGAACTTCTCCCCCGATTGCTCAGTTTGGCCGGGCGACCAGCCCTAGGAAGAGTCTTGATGGTTTAAAATTTCTTCCACTTAAGAATGATGGACGCCACTGTGTTCTGGGGGACCTTCAATGCTGCAGAGATGTTTTGCTACCCTTCCCCAGATCTGTGCCTCTACACAGTCCTGTCTCAGAGCTCTATGAACAATTCCTTTGACCTCATGGCTTGGTTTTTGCTCTGACATACACTGTCAACTTTGGGACCTTATATAGACAGGTATGTCTTTCCAAATCATGTCCAATCAATTAAATTTAAAACAGGTGGACTCCAATCAAGTTGTAAAAACATCTCAAAGATGATCAATGGAAAAAGGATGCACCTGAGCTCAATTTCGAGCCTCAAATACGGTATTTCTGTATTAGACTAAATTTTCTAAAAAAACAGTTATTGCTTTGTCATTATGGGGTTTGTGTGTTGATTAAGTAAGGCTGTAACGTAGCAGAAATGTGGAAAAAGTCAAGGGGTCTGAATACTTTCTGAAGGCAGCCATTCTTCTTCTCACTGGGATGGAGCCTCACTCAGGCTTGACTTGGGCAGGAGCTCTCTGGAACTGAGTACCGTTACTTCAAATGTTCTGCTGCTTGAGTTCCTGCACCTCTTATAGAATTATTAGCTCGAAAGTATTGCAGAGTTCCTGCACCTAAATATAAACAGTACCGGCACCCAAAAATAAGGACAGCACCTATTTCAGTCCAAGTCAAGCGACGTAGGATGAAAACAAACAGTGTCGGTATAGTATTTTCCTATTTCCTTCATCCTTCCACATCATTCGATCTATGGAGCCGTATCGTCTGTGGCTGGTTAGAGACTGAAGTACGCCCTGGGAACCGGAAATACTTGTTGATCCCTTGATTATCTCCCAGCTCCTTTTCCGTCTCTGTCTGTCTTCTCTTCAACATAGCCTGAGGAATATTGGTTGATATGGAGCTGGAAAATGGTGAAAATGAGTTCCAACACCTTTGATTTTCAAGTTACACAATGTCCTCAGTTTAATAGTGAAGTAAAGGCCTTTGCACATGATGTCTACCCCCCCAAACCCAGTTCCTTAGTGCTTGATGGATAATTGTGAGCTGCCTAGCAGCCTAGCAGTAAGAGTTATCAGCCTGACCTCCTATACTTTACCCCTACACTACAAAACACACTCTCTTGCTTTCACATATTACACACACATATGCACGTACGCACACAAGCACACACACATACGCGGATGGACACGCAAGAACGCACGCACTTACACGGACACACACACGAGCTCTCCGAATTAAATCAAGAGTCCTGCTAGCCCTGTAGGTCAGCTGTAGAAGGCTGGTTGAGAGGCTGGTTGTGTGCTGTGTTGTAGTATTAACAGATCCACATTACCAGCCTGTGTGTGTAACTTCCTGTGTGTGTGACTTCCTGTGTTATTATGCCAGGTTTTTAGGTCAATAGTTCCTATTTTAGACAATTCAATAAAGAAACTGAAAGAAAAGGTTGAACAATCATAAATGTGTGCGTTCAGTTGTTATCTATAAGTGTCATGGAATTCTGGCCCGAAATCTTGTTTCGTTTTCTGTCATTAGATAATTAATGAAACCTTCTACTGTATATCCCACTGTCAAACATCATGTTTCAGTTTGAATATCAGGACATCATTTGTACTAGGGAAGTTGTGTACACAGTATATCTGTCCACATTCTAGAGGTCGACCGATTATGATTTTTCAACGCCGATACCGATTATTGGAGGGCCAAAAAAAGCCGATACCGATTTTTATTAATTTATTTTTAATAATGACAATTACAACAATACTGAATGAACACTTATTTTAACTTGATATAATACATCAATAAAATCAATTTAGCCTCAAGTAAATAATGAAACATGTTCAATTTGGTTTAAATAATGCAAAAACAAAGTGTTGGAGAAGAAAGTAAAAATTCAATATGTGCTATGTAAGAAAGCTAACGTTTCAGTTCCTTGCTCAGAACATGAGAACATATGAAAGCTGGTGGTTCCTTTTAACACGAGTCTTCAATATTCCCAGGTAGGAAGTTTTAGGATGTAGTTATTATAGGAATTATAGGACTATTTCCCTCTATACCATTTGTATTTCATTAACCTTTGACTATTAGATGTTCTAATAGGCACTTTATTATTGCCAGTGTAACAGTATAGCTTCCGTCCCTCTCCTCTCTCCTCCCTGGGCTCGAACCAGCAACACAACGACAACAGGCACCCTCGAAGCAGCGTTACCCATGCAGAGCAAGGGGAACAACTACTAGAAGGCTCAGAGCGAGTGACGTTTGAAACGCTATTAGCGTGCCCTAACTAGCTAGCCATTTCACTTCGGTTACACCAGCCTCATCTCGGGAGTTGATAGGCTTGAAGTCATAAACAGCGCAATGCTTGACGCACAACAAAGAGCTGCTGGCCAATCGCACGAAAGTGCTGTTTGAATGAATGTTTACGCGCCTGCTTCTGCCTACCACCGCTTAGTCAGATACTTATTTGTATGCTTGTATACTCAGTCAGATTATTTGCAACGCAGGACACGCTAGATAATATCTAGTAATATCATCAGCCATGTGTAGTTAACTAGTGATTATGATTGATTGTTTTTTTATAAGATACGTTTAATGCTAGCTAGCAACTTACCTTGGCTTACTGCATTCGCGTAACAGGCGAATGCATTTGTGTAACAGTCTCCTTGTGGAGTGCAACGAGAGAGAGGCAGGTCGTTATTGCGTTGGACTAGTTAACTGTAAGATTGGATCCCCCGAGCTGACAAGGTGAAAATGAACCCACCGTTCCTAGGCCGTCATTGAAAATAAGAATGTGTTCTTAACTGACTTGCCTTGTTAAATAAAGGTAGGTAAAAAAATCGGCCTTAATTAATCGGCCATTCCGATTAATCGGTAGACCTCTACCACATTCCCATGTTGTTTTGAGATCCTCCCTATTGCGTAGTGTGTTCTCTGGCAGACAGTTATTAAAGGGCAGACTGACAGGAAAAATTAGATGCTTGCTAAATTGGGCCTGGAGTACAGCTATCATATCTAATGTGCCTGTCTGTGTGGATGACATGTCTGTCTGTCTGTTTTTCTGTCTGCTTGTCTGTCTGTATCCCACATTGTCTGTGTTTGTTGACCCTCACTCCTGCTGATGTTTAGTTGCTTTGTAATATTTCTGCAGTACTTCTGTTTAGAATGAAATGGTATTTTAAAAACGCCCCTTGTGCACTCTGTCACAACTCACTGGGGGGGAGTACGAGGAACCTCTTTCACATCTCTCTGCTCACAATCTCTCTCTCTCTCTCTCTCTCTCTTTCTCTCTCTCTCTCTCTTTCTCTCCCCTATCTTTCTTTCTCTCTCCTTTTTTCTCTCTCTCTCCTCTCTTCTCTCCCCACTCCCTTTTCTCCCCCTGTCCTTTTATCTACCTTCATATTGTCTATTATAGCTGGATTGAATTGAAAGGGCACTCTCCCTGCTATATCCTGTGGCTCTGTGACATATACTTGGCCACAAGGGACTGTCTTCCTCCACCGCTATTGTTTATCACACTATGGTAGAACAGATTGTTATTCTAGTTCTATGGTGTCGCTTCCTCCCCCACTGTAATACAGTACGACCGTCTAGAACGAGGTGCATTGGGTTGAGAGGGAGAAGGGACATTGATGTATTCCTGTTCTTTTTAATAGGGCTTTGATGGAAAGGGTGCAGTGTGTGTAGGGTTAGGCTTTATCTCTAGTCTAGTGTATATGATGTGTCTTCTGCACACGTAAACTATCACCATCACACACACACACACACACACACACACACACACACACACACACACACTCTCCCTCACTTCTCTCCCTTTCTATCTCTGTCGTTCTGTCTTCTCTCTCACACGCCACTCCTCTCTCCGTTCCCCCTGTAGGCTTCACCAGCCTGTTATGTTTTAGAGCACCATTTGTTCAAAGTCTGCCTGGAATCTCAATGCGGATAGCAGGCAGGCGGGCAGGGAAGCCTCCACTCTGCTCTGCCCGCCTTTTTAAATGCACCATATGTTTACAGAACTGTGGCCACAAAAGTATAGTCACTCCATTCTCATGTAGCCTGCAACTGTATCTGCCAAAAAAAGACCTGTTTCAATACCGGGGTTATTATAGCTGAAAGGGGTCGTTACTGAGCTATTAATGGTTTGGTCTGGTACTGTGAATGTGTGTACAGACTGTGATACTGAGACCAAACATCTGTACAGTCGATGTGGCTGACCTGGGCATTGGAGCCTACATTATTTTTTAGATTCAGAGATTCAGGTTCAGAGTGTTTAATAGTCACATGTACATTCACCCATCATTTTGGTCCACCCACAGATACAGGGCCAGTCTAGTTTGATGTATCAGGCCTCAACCACATCCCAAGCCCTATTAAACCCTAACTCACAACACCTATTTCTCTCCATTCACCCTCCAAGCCACACATAAAATAAAGCTGCCTCCCATAGACCTCTGAGAGCTCCGGCTGTGTGCAGTTGTCACAGTGAACACAGACCCACCGCAGTAACAAATTGCTGCAGTGTATAGTATTTGAGCAACCCAACAGGTTCAGGGTGTGGAGACATTAATCTTGGAGGGGGTTTAATCTGTGCTCGTGCTCACAGTCACAGCTATTACCTCAAACATTCAGGCCTTCCCCAGGGAGAGGGAGGGCTACAGTAGGCGGCCATTTTGGCTCCCCCAGTGCTCGTCAGGCTCTGCTCACTGCTCTAATGGTCCAATAAGGTGTATTTGACCTCCGTGACTCCACCCCTCAACGCACTGTAATCAGACAGAGATCAATGGAAGGTCGTATATCACCCGGGTCAACACTGCCGGTGTGTGTGTGTGTGTTTGTATGTGTGTGTGTGTGTGTGTGTGTGTGTGTGTGTGCCCTGCTTTAGAGGTGGTTTATGTCCTACGGATGTTGAGCTGCGTTTATGTCTCATCATTTATTCAACGTTCCTCCACTTGTAGATATTATTACTATCAATCCATCCAGGTTGCAGAACATTCTGGATCGTGTGTAAAATCCCAGAAGCATCGCTGGGATTAGTGCCATGGGAGTTAGGGGATTGGTTGGGGCAGGGGTGGGTGGCGATGTGGCGTTATCACGGGATATGGATTTTAGAAGGTCAGTGTGTTTCTTTCTCCACATCATTAGAATTCTCTCTCTCATCACTCCATCGGTCTATGGTCGTTCCCTATGATTTCAATCGCTTTCTGACCGCACCCCTTTGTGGCCGTGCAGGAAGAAATAGTCAGACATTTTTTTAACCTAAATGCCAAAACATTCCGGAGATGTTTGGTAAAAAAAAATATATATATATTGAACTTTATTTAAGTAGATAGTGGTGCCTTAAGTTGACCCATTTTGCATCCCCCACCCTACCATGAGACATCCATGTCTTCATCATGTTCATGTATGTTTTAACTTAGACCCTATTTGACATCATCTGAAGTGCTTGTGTTGTGACCACCATCGGTTGAGACTCTGCATGCTCTTGAATACAGGGTGGATGCCATGTTTTGGCTGATAGAATGTTTATTACATTTTCATTTTCAAATGGTACCACAAAGATTCACACGTCAGGGAATGTTGACTTGAGTGGGAATATCCATTGTTTTAAAATATACTGTCAATCTTCCTTAGAAAACCTATTTCAAATCATAGAAATATAGATAATAGAATAGACATTCCCATTCAATTTGAGATTCGACGGTAGGTGTACCGGTGGCCATCTTTTTGGTTGTAATTGCAAGTAAAAATATCAATTAAATAATAATTTCAATGGTGTACTAGCTAAATTGCAGTGGTCTGAAGGGAAAGGTCCATTCTATGAATTGTGTTTCTAGGAGTGAAATGACACCCATCATGTATTCAACCGATAGCGGGCAAGGCACCAACACCTCAGATGATGTCAATTGTAAAATAGGGTCTAAGATATAACATATGCGAAAATGAGACAAATCTGTTTTTAGATAATTGACGTTAAAGGTAAAAATAAAAAAAGGCAATTCTTTATATATATTTGGTTTCTTTAAGAAACAATGAAATAGCTTGACAGCCTTGTTTGTATGATTTTAAATGATATCAAAGTCAACCGTTTATCTTCTCCAGTGATGAAGACTTGGATGTCTCATAGTAGGGTGGGGGATGCAAAATGGGTCAACTTTCAGCACCTTTCTCCTGATTGTGTTCAGGTTCAAAAAGGCACTTTCTCACCACCTCTACCACGGACAGACATGTATGGAAGGTGTCATTCAAATCAAAAAGGCACTTTCTCACCACCTCTACCACGGACAGACATGTATGGAAGGTGTCATTCAAATCAAAAAGGCACTTTCTCACCACCTCTACCACGGACAGACATGTATGGAAGGTGTCATTCAAATCAAAAAGACACTTTCTCACCACCTCTACCACGGACAGACATGTATGGAAGGTGTCATTCAAATCAAAAAGACACTTTCTCACCACCTCTACCACGGACAGACATGTATGGAAGGTGTCATTCAAATCAAAAAGGCACTTTCTCACCACCTCTACCACGGACAGACATGTATGGAAGGTGTCATTCAAATCAAAAAGGCACTTTCTCACCACCTCTACCACGGACAGACATGTATGGAAGGTGTCATTCAAATCAAAAAGGGGTTCTGTCAGAAAGTGATTGAATTCATATGGAACGACCCTTCATGTAGTAAGATTAGTATCTGCGTTTAAAGGGTTCGTAGGGTTTATGGTAATGTTGACATTACCATAAATCCCTTAAGTATTTTAGATGGCATGCAAATAATGTTTGGAAAATTTGTACTCAGGTAATGGAAGCTTGTGTGACAAGAAGTATTTCAATATGTACAGCTGAGCAAGATTTGTTTTGCTTCAAGTCGCTAACCTTTTAGCCGCTAAGCATTCAGCCTACTGTCAGAGCAGCAGTTTATGCAAACACACACAGTCTGACAATATATCCTTCTATGCTGTCTGGGGTTGATGTGAATGAGAATGAGATGAAATGTCTCTGCAATGAGGATGCCTGGAAGGAGGGGTTTCAATCTAGTTTATGCCAGGGCAAATACTGGAATGGAAACAGGCTTGTCTGGGAAGCCTTTGCAATGTCTGTCATTTCGGCAAGGTTATAGTGAAATAATACACTATAATTCATCACTGATAGCAAAGATTCTTCCTCCTGATGCCCAGTCTTGTCATGGCTGCCAGCACAGGAATCCCATAATATACTGCTGCCTACACAGGCATCCCATAATATACTCCAAATTCGTAAGGTTAAGCATTAACTCTGAATGGTTAAGGTAAGGGTTAAGGTTATGTATTAACTCTGAATGGTTAAGGTAAGGGTTAAGGTTATGTATTAACTCTGCATGGTTAAGGTAAGGGTTAAGGTTATGCATTAACTCTGCATGGTTAAGGTAAGGGTTAAGGTTATGCATTAACCCTGCATGGTTAAGGTAAGGGTTAAGGTTATGCATTAACTCTGCATGGTTAAGGTAAGGGTTAAGGTTATGCATTAACCCTGCATGGTTAAGGTAAGGGTTAAGGTTATGCATTAACTCTGCATGGTTAAGGTAAGGGTTAAGGTTATGCATTAACTCTGCATGGTTAAGGTAAGGGTTAAGGTTATGCATTAACTCTGCATGGTTAAGGTAAGGCTTAAGGTTTGTGATAGGGTTAAAACTAAAATATCAAAACCAACGTTCTATCGCTGGATTGCCTGGGCAAGAATCAGAGGCAGATGCTTACGCCCATCCACCATCCCCATCCACAACAGCAACACCCAAACCTACTTGAAGGTAACAGTGCTCACTGTTACCCCTAGTAGCCGGTTTCCACGTCATCTCCCGACATCCTCAGACATGGATGAACGTTGAATACTGACTTATATCACCGGTGACCTGACTGCACAAAGTACGTGAGGATAGATGGGGGTTTCCCTGAAACTGCTTTTTCCTGCAGGCTTGAGACAATAATAATTATGCTTAATTCTGTCAAAAACATGTATATTTTTCTGCCTATCTAAGCATACCTCTTGAGCTGTCTGTATCCTCCTGTCTGGTGGTACTTTTTTTATTAAACTAAATTTGCTTCTCTGCTAAACTTTGGGTAAAAGATTGAAAGGAATGTGAGTCTTATTCAGTACATTTAGTTATTGCTTGCTTTTCTAAAGCAGGGGTCTTCATCCTTTTCTTGCCCAGGGAACCGCGCCCAGCCAAACCGGCAATCCAGGGACCCCCATCATATGTTAGAAAAACATGTTTTTCTAAGTCTTGTCTTATCACCCGGTGAATGATAATGGCAAGGAGAAGTAATCAACATTTTAAAATGAATAGATTTGGTAGATAGTTTTTCATTATTTTGACCTTCCCACGTTATAATTGGAAGAAGAAGTGTAAACTCTAAGATAGCCTATTAGCGAGAAAGGTAACTCAAACTAGGGCTTTGACGATTATGGAATTTTGGGTAATGATTCATTGTCATGCAAATAGACACAGTTATTGTCATAATTGGCATTTTTGTTGAGAAATGTTTTGTAATGCATCATAATGCATATTTGAAATATAGTTACAACATGCCTAATAAATACAACACAGCTCCAGGGACACCCCGGACTAAAACACTAATGGATTTGACCTCTTAGAACTTTTGAATATGAAGTTCCTCCCAACCATGCCGTTTTGCTCGTAAAATCATTAGCAACTTTACCCACTTCATGTAAAAATTAAAAACTGCTATTGGGTAAACTACACTATATATATAAAAGTATGTGGACAACCTTTCAAATTAGTGCATTCGGCTATTTCAGCCACACCAGTTGCCAACAAGTCAGTTCATCACAAGTCAGCTCTTCACGACTGTCTTGGTGTGTTTGGACCGTTCTAGTTTGTTGGTGATGTGGACACCAAGGAACTTGAAGCTCTCAACCTGCTCCACTACAGCCCCGTCGATGAGAATGGGGGCGTGCTCGGTCCTCCTTTTCCTGTAGTCCACAACCATCTCCTTAGTCTTGGTTACATTGAGAGGGAAGTTGTTATTCTGGCACCACCCGGCCAGGTCTTTGACTTCCTCCATATAGGCTGTCTCGTCGTTGTCGGGGATCAGGCTGTTGTGTCGTCTGCAAACTTAATGGTGTGGTAATCGTGCCTGGTCATGCAGTTGTGGGTGAACAGGAGGGGACTGAGCACGCACCCCTGGGGGGCTCCAGTGTTGAGGATCAGCGTGGCAGATGTGTTGATACCTACCCTCACCACCTGGGGGGTGGCCCGTCAGGAAGTCCAGGATCCAGTTGTAGAGGGAGGTGTTTAGTCCCAGGATCCTTAGCTTAGCGATGAGCTTGGAGGGCACTATAGTGTTGAACGCTGAGCTGTAGTCAATGAATAGCATTCTCACATAGGTGTTCCTTTTATCCAGATGGGAAAGGGCAGTGTTGAGTGCAATAGAGATTGCATCATCAGTGGATCTGTTTGGGCAGTATACAAATTGGAGTGGGTCCTAGGGTTTCTGGAATAATGCTGTTGATGTGAGCCATTACCAGCCTTTCAAAGCACTTCATGGCTAAGGACGTGAGTGCTACGGGTCTGTAATCATTTAGGCAGGTCGCCTTCATGTTCTTGGGGACAGGGACTATGGTGGTCTGCTTGAAACATGTTGTTATTACAGACTCAATCAGGGACATGTTGAAAATGTTAGTGAAGACACCTGCCAGTTGGTCAGCACATGTCCGGAGCACACATCCTGGTAATCCGTCGGCTACGGAGAGCGTGATCACACAGTCGTCCAGAACAGCTGATACTCTCATGCATGCCTTAGTGTGTCTTGCCTTGATGCGAGCATAGAAGTGATTTAGCTCGTCTGGTAGGCTTGTGTCACTGGGCAGCTCACTGCTGTGCTTCCCTTTGTAGTCTGTAATAGTTTGCAAGCCCTGCCACATAAGACGAGTGTCAGAGCTGGTGTAGGATGATTAAATCTTAGCCCTGTATTGACCCTTTGCTTCTTTGATGGTTCGTTGCAGGGCATAGCAGGATTTCTTATAAGCTTCCGGGTTAGAGTCCCGCACCGGGAAAGCGGCAGCTCTACCCTTTAGCTCAGTGCGAATGTTGCCATGGCTTCTGGTTGGGGTCTGTACGTACAGTCACTGTGGGGACGACATCCTCGATGCACATCCTCGATGCTAGTGACTGATGTGGTGTACTCCTCAATGCCATCAGAAGAATCCCGGAACATGTTCCAGTCTGTGCTAGCAAAACATTCCTGTAGTTTAGCATCTGCTTCATCTGACCACTTTTTTATAGACCAAGTCACTGGTACTTCCTGCTTTAATTTTTGCTTGTAAGCAGAAATCAGGAGGATAGAGTTGTGGTCGGATTTACCAAATGGAGGGCGAGGGAGAGCTTTGTACGCGTCTCTGTGTGTGGAGTACAGGTGATCTAGAATTTTTTGCCCTCTGGTTGTACATTTAACATGATAGAAATGAGGTAGCACTGATTTAGGTTTCCCATATTTGCTGGAGCTTTTTCAAAGCCTACTGTCAGATACTCCAGTGAGTGGAATTGGCTCCAATGAGCATAATTTGCTCAATATTAGCAGTTGAGGAATAAAATTTACACAAAACAAAGAGATACTGTAACTTTCCACTGTAGGTTTGTAATTCTAAATTATTTTAGTCCTATTGTTGCTAGTAATATTCATAAATACATTTAAATTAAACAGAGAAGTGGCAATTGGCTCTTTCTTTCTCTCTCTCTCTCTCTATCGCTCTCTCTCTTTCTCTCTCTCTCACACACACACACACACACACAATCACTCTCCACGATTGACACGGCTTTGTCATTTCCATCCAATCTCCTTGACTTCCTAGTGACAGATGTCGCCAATTTCAATTAACCCCCGTCCGTCCGTCTGCTCCCCGTCCCCCGTCCCCTCACCTCACAGACAGTCCCTAGGGGCTAAAGTGTGTGTTTCTGTGTGTGTCTGTGTCTGTGTGTTTCAGTCACATTTCAGTTACAATTTTATTTGCTAACTTTGCAGCTTCTCTTGCCAGTGGCAACTCACTCCATGACACTTGCAATTTTACAGTCCTGACTAGGGGAAGCCATTACTATAATTGGTGGTGGGGTTTAGGGGTTTAGGGCATGACAGAGTCCGGACAGGGACTAGAACCCATGACCTATAGACCTGAAGGAGCTCTGTTCTCTATCCATTATCCATTATCCTCAGCTATCAAAGAGGGAGTCCTCGCTCACTCTTTTTAAATAGTGTGTGTGTTTGAGTGTGTGTGTGTGCGTGTGCACGCATTAGTGTGTGTGTGTGTGTGTGTGTGTGTGTGTGTGTGTGTGTGTGTGTGTGTGTGTGTGTGTGTGTGTGTGTGTGTGTGTGTGTGTGTGTGTGTGTGTGTGTGTACAGAGAGAAAAGGATGTGACAGATGCGGTTTCACACAGAGAAGGCTTTGTCACCTTGGACGAGCAGAGAAGTGATGGCAAAGTGCCGACTCCATTTTGCCACGTCCTATAAGGGAAACATGGAGCAAAGTCATGCCACACACACATCATGCCACATAGTGCCCCAGGGTGAGCCATTCCACACCGACCTATTACCCTGGTGTACCACACTGACAGGACAGGGAAGGGCAAAGTTACCCAGCATGGCCTGATAAACCTCACAGAATTTGTTGATTTCAACTCACAGAGTTATTATAATTCCAAACCAATACACTGTTTAATTGCTGTATAACTGAAGCCTGTTAATACAGTACACTATCTTTAATCGACTGGTTTAGCAGTTTTCCCACAGTTTTCCGAACAGCTGCACTGTAGAGTTCCCTGTCTGTGATGCTTATTAATCCACAGTATGGATTGAAGGGTAAATCAATGCTCTACAGTAGCTGCAGTCTGCATGCTCACATCCATTGACTCATGGATGAATATTCATGTCATGCAGTTTGGTTGACACAGACAGCAGGGATGGGACATCATTTAGGGCTGAGAGGGATGACTTTTCTGATGGCAACCAGCCATCCAGTCCTCCACCTCTCTGGGGTGCTTCTGTGAGGATGGGGGAGAAAGGTGAGATGGAGATGGAGGGAGAGTGTGTGTAAGAGAGAGGTAGAGGTGAGAGAGAGAGAGAGAGAGAGAGAGAGAGAGAGAGATGGGTATAAGATAGAGGTAACGGAGAGAGATGGAGGGAGAGATATGTGTAAGGGAGGGAGAGAGAGAGAGAGAGATGGGTATAAGATAGAGGTAACGGAGAGAGATGGAGGGAGAGATATGTGTAAGGGAGGGAGAGAGAGAGAGAGAGAGAGATGGGTATAAGATAGAGGTAACGGAGAGAGATGGAGGGAGAGATATGTGTAAGGGAGGGAGAGAGAGAGAGAGAGAGAGATGGGTATAAGATAGAGGTAACGGAGAGAGAGATGGAGGGAGAGATATGTGTAAGGGAGGGAGAGAGAGAGAGAGAGAGAGATGGGTATAAGATAGAGGTAACGGAGAGAGATGGAGGGAGAGATATGTGTAAGGGAGGGAGAGAGAGAGAGAGAGAGAGAGAGATGGGTATAAGATAGAGGTAACGGAGAGAGATGGAGGGAGAGATATGTGTAAGGGAGGGAGAGAGAGAGAAAATTAGAGACAAGGTGAGAGTGAAAGAAAACGGTAGGAATCGTGTGAGAGAAGAAATGCAGAGATAAGAAAGAGAGAGTGGGCGAGACAGGGATATGGACAGTAGAGAAGCGAGAGATAAGGAAGAGGAGGGAGTGATAGAAAGAGAGAGGGAGGAAGAGCAGAGTGAATGAAGTCAGGGTAGTCAGGGAGTACTTCTGCTCTGCTTGTCCCAGTGTTCATCTGCAGCTGAGACTCATGGGAGAGGGAGTTAGTGTGGGACTGCCTTTAGGGCCAAACACACGGAGTTTGCTCTATCACTGTCTGTCTGCATCACACACACACAGACACACACACACACACACACACACACACACACACACACACACACCCTGAGCTGCTCAGTAGAGTAAACCTAAACTGTGATAATCTCTTCTGAATATTTGCACTGCTATTTTCTCTCTCTCTCTCTCTCTCTCTCTCTCTCTCTCTCAGTGAAACATCAGGGCTAGCTATGCGCTCATCGCTGAAGAGGGAGGGGGTATTTTTCATTAAAGTAGTTCGATGTGGAGCCTCGTGCCCTCATGCTGCGCTGCCCTGAGGGTACCCTCTCTCTCTCTCTCTCTCTATCTCTCTCTCACTCTCTCCCTCTCTCTCGATCTCTCTTGCTCTCTCTCTGTATATATTTCTCTCTCACTCTCTCCCTCTCTCCCGGTTAGCGGGCTAAGTTGGTCATTGTAGCAATGTGACCCAGGCTGTCCCCCGGTCATGCAGACCCAGACGTACATGTGCAACACTACTGCCAGCCACACACACTCCTCTCCAGCGGCCAGGATGTAGTGAGTGTTCTCTATGCTGAAAAATCTGATTCGGTAATAATGCTAGCCCACATACAAGAGATCAGGATGATTATCTATGCAGGAAAAACTTACAGCTCACACACCAACACGCTTTCTCTCTTGTCTGGCCTCTCTCTGACTTACACACACACACACAATTATTTTTTCAAGTGTTCTTGTGTACGTAGATACAGAGTGTGAGGAGAGTGTCATTCAAGGTAAACAGGGCTCCCACACAGAGAGAGTTAAACAGTATGATTGACAGGTGAAGAGACAATCGAAAACCTTTGAAAGGATATATTTGTTCAAGGTTGGATATCCTTTGTTCTAATCTCAGGGGGATTCTAGCAATGGCTAATACAGGAAAAGCCATCACTGTCGCTGAGCAGACAAGGATTGGCCAGGTACAGCAGAGACTAGAGGAAGAGAAGGCCTGTCTGGGTGTCTTATCATTCAGTATCAAACAACATCTTGGCAGAGGCCTAGTTCTGTCCCATATAACTACCTCCATTTACTGTTCCATTATCACAGAAGTTGTACCAGAAATACTATCATTCTCTTCAATGTACCTCAATGGTTACCACTTACTCAAAAAGCACTGTAAGTCTGAAAACAAGAAGGTACTCTGATATTATCATTGATATTCTAGGTTTAGTTTTTCCCTATCGGCCCCCAGATGCCTGTTTGACTAACATCTTGTGGGGTCTTTCATATACTGCCTTCCCCCTCCATCCTTTTATAAACGAGACGCAAAGAGCAATCTGGCCCAGCCTTTTACAGGCTCACATAAATAAAGGCCACTCGATACCTGGAGTAGTGCCAGTCTGCCATGGACTGTCTGAGTCTACAGCAGGCAGGCAGACAGATAGTAGTGCAGTCAGTCACTGTGGGTTACACTGACCCCCAGAGGACAAAACGGGTACTGCATAATCATAAAAGACGTCATAGGGCAGGGATCATCAACTAGATTCAGTCCTGGGCCGATTTGTTCATGAACAGATGGTCTGGGTGGCGGAACATAATTACAAATCATTTGTAGACTGCAAATTGACCGCAAGAAGCCAAAACAGATATAATGTTTGACTAAAACATCATCATTTCAATACGTTTTGTATACGATCACGTGTTTCCCAATTATGCGTGGGAATACTTGGGAACACATTTTCCTCATTAAAACCACTTGGAGCGGATTTCCTTTTTTTTTTACAGTCTTTTATGTCCAACAATGGAAATGCACATTTTTGGCTCAGAAAACTTGGAAGCTAAAGAAAACCACCTGGCCCGGGGGCCTCCAGTAGGGGAACCCTGTCATAGGGGGACCCTGTTATAGGGGATAGCTGCTCCTATATGCACTGTCATTGACATTATCATTGACATTCAATTTCATTCACTTGTTGTTTGATGGCTAAAGTAAAAACACTGATTAAAGCATCTGGATGTAAATGACGATAATAAAATGGTAGTTTATGACGTTAGATTAAAACACTATAGATAAACTATGATTGGTGTTTATGTTCTCTGTTAGATTAAAACACTATAGATAAACTATGATTGGTGTGTATGTTCTCTGTTAGATTAAAACACTATAGATAAACTATGATTGGTGTGTATGTTCTCTGTTAGATTAAAACACTATAGATAAACTATGATTGGTGTTTATGTTCTCTGTTAGATTAAAACACTATAGATAAACTATGATTGGTGTGTATGTTCTCTGTTAGATTAAAACACTATAGATAAACTATGATTGGTGTGTATGTTCTCTGTTAGATTAAAACACTATAGATAAACTATGATTGGTGTGTATGTTCTCTGACCGTATAGGGTACTTTGTGAGTTTCGGTGGTTGTCCTTTAGGTTCAGAGAAGAAAAGGTAGATTGTGTAGAATCATTTTACACAAAGTTTTCTTCATCCTTACAGACTGCTGAAGTGGAAAAGATAGTAGAATATAGTCCTAAAATACTACTCAGCTCTAGGCGTTGAATATGTATATTTTTAATAGCCGAGTGATGTGCCGAATCCGTTTCTCCTGATCGCCTGAGGGGGTCTGAACGCTCTGTGTTCTCTCATTATGCCCGGCTCCCTGTCTCCAGGGTGATTTGTCACCACGGAGACTCTCGGCGTGGCAACAGCTGTTTGTAGAGCAGGGATGTGTTGATGAGGTTCACCAGACAGACAGGAGAATATTTATAGCTGCATCTGCATGGCAGTTACCTACAGTCAGGAAGAGAGGGCAATGAGTGTTTGTGTGTGTGTGTGTCTGTTTGTGTAACAGCAAGTATACCTTCATAACTTCATAATGGCCCATCCATATATTAAGTCTCTGTGTAAACGTATGAACTTACACTAACCTCATACTCATTCTCACTATGAAAGATGTAAAGATCAGCTATCACGATAATGTGTGTTTATAGTTTATTCCCATGGCCATCTCTTTTAGTAATCTCTCTTTGTAAAAGAAATGTTTCTAATCAGTGCACAAACTGGAGCAGAGTTCCATCAGATGCTTAGGTACAGAGACAGGGACTGTGACCGGGGAAGAATTGGCGTAAGGGTTTGGGTGAGGTTGGGGTGAGGGTGAGGGTAGGGTGAGACCCAAAGGCCGCTGGTCACTGACATGCTGCCATGGGAATTTCTCCTTTCTCTGTCATGCCAGTTTGTCTCAGTGAGAGGCATTGGGTGCATGTTCCTACTGGGCTGTGACTAACGATGATTCAGATCACCACAACTGGGTTGGAACCCCGCTGCAGCTCAACTGTAACTCAACCAAATGAAATAGGACACCCATTCATCAGACTTCTTGATTGTGTGGTAACCATTTTTTTCGTTTTGTGGCCTGTATCATTGTATTTGTAGTAAAGTAGGGTATGTTGTTATTTAACGTCTCCCTCTCTCTCTCCTCTCTCTCCCTCAGCGGTGATAGTACCAGACGGAGGTGGAGAGAAGGCCGGTCTGGGTGATGATCTAGGCAGTGATGAAGACCTGTATGAAGAGTTCCGCAGCTCCGGACATCGCTGTGGACACCCAGGGGGAGGTGGAGAACAACTGGCCATAAATGAGGTAGACTTTTGTTTTGTCTGCCTGCCTGTCTGAGTGTCTTTCTCTCTCTCTCTCTCTCTCTCTCTCTCTCTCTCTCTCTCTCTCTCTCTCTCTCTCTCTCTCTCTCTCTCTCTCTCTCTCTCTCTCTCTCTTTTTTATCTCTGTCGCTCTCTCTCTTCCCTCTCTCTCTCTCTCTCTCTCTCTCTCTCTGTCTCTCTCTGTCTCTCTCTTTCTCTCTCTCTCTCCCTCTCTCTCTCTGTCTCTCTCTCTCTCTCTCTCTCTCTCTCTCTCTCCTCTCTCTCTCTCTCTCTCTCTCTCTCTCTCTCTCTCTCTCTCTTTCTCTCTCTCCCTCTCTCTCTCTGTCTCTCTCTTTCTCTCTGTCTCTCTCTCTCTCTGTCTCTCTCTACATGCTGTCTGACTTGCTGCATTGCACACAAATAAACACGCGTGCACACACACACACACACACGCAACACAGGTATTCCATAATGTGTTAGAAACATTCATTCAATAGTCAACATGGATGGAGGTAGAAAGGTATGACGAGCAATGGGACCAAGTCTTAGAACGGTGATGAAAATGGCCTCTGTGGCAGAGAGGAGAGAGGGGCTGTAAACACAGGAGAGAGCAGGGAATGCTGGGTTAGGGTCTTGTTGCTGTGGTTACCCGTACAGGGCTGTGATGTATGACACCATAGAAATACGATCTCTAGAACAGCTCAGGATAAGGTTCGGTTTCCAACTCACAGATTAAGTCTAGGGCTGGACTAAAAAGTATGGTCAATGGAGAACCTCCATGGAAATAGCTTTATAGTCCACGATTAAAATGAATCTGTGTCCGGGAGTATAATGTCCAGTGAAATGTGCACGTTAATGAATAATTTCTCATCATGTTGGAAGGTCTACTCCACACATTACAAGCTGAACATTTTAGTGACCCCCTCTTTGACAGTGGCAAGACATTTTTTATGTTTTACAGTTAATTGCGTGCAATTATACACATTTGCCATGGGGTGTAGAGAAGATTGTGCAATTTTATAACTAATTTCATGCAATTCTACTAATTTTGCCATGGGGCGGATAGTAAAATGAGCTGTTTTGACACCTGCGTTGAATACAACTAGTTTAGACTTGATGAAATGCTTGCATACGAGCTCTTCCCAACAAAGCCGAGTTAAAAAAATTAAATAGTAACACAAGAGGAATAAAGTAAAATGCATAAGAATGAAGCTATATATAGGCAGTAGCAGTACCAGATCAACATGCAGAGGTACAAGGTATTTGAGGTAGATAGTGTGTGTACATGAAGGGTAAAGTGACTGGGCATCAGGATAGATAACAATAAGAGGCAAATAAAGAACAGAGTAGCAGCAGCAAATGATGAGTGTAAAAGTGTGTGATGTGTACAGAGCCTTCAGAAAGTATTCACACACCTTGACTTATTACAAATGTTGTGTTACAGCCTGCATTTAAATGTTGTGTTACAGCCTGCATTTAAATGTTGTGTTACAGCCTGCATTTAAATGTTGTGTTACAGCCTGCATTTAAATGTTGTGTTACAGCCTGCATTTAAATGTTGTGTTACAGCCTGCATTTAAATGTTGTGTTACAGCCTGCATTTAAATGTTGTGTTACAGCCTGCATTTAAATGTTGTGTTACAGCCTGCATTTAAATGTTGTGTTATAGGTCATTAAGGCAAAATCCAAAACTATATCTGTCTGTCTGTCTATAGGTCTGTCCAATCAAATCAAATCAAATTGCATTTGTCACGTGCTTCGTAACCAACAGGTGTAGACCTATAGTGAAATGCTTACTTAAGGCTACTTTTCCAACAATACAGAGTTAAAGATAAGATAAAACATTTAATAACAAAATAGAAATAGTGACACGTACAGTGTCTGTCTGTCTCTTTATCTCTCTCTTCTCTCGGTCTCTATCTCTCTCTTACACACACACATGAACAAAAGGCATGAAAAAATGAGAGAGAGCAAGAGAGAGAAAGAGAGAGAGCGAGAGAGAGAGAGAGAGAGAGAGAGGATGTATAGAATGGGATATCAATAGATTATTAAATAAATCAGTCAACCCTCCATGTCCTTATTGATAGAGCAATAGCAATGCCACCGGACACATGATGGCGAAATGAATCAATCCTTAGTCAGCAGCTACTGTCATTTTTCCAGTTATATTTTTTATGGCAAAGAAGGATTAAGAAGAGCTATATTTGCATATACTGTACATATTCTACAAGGAGCTGTTGATTTGTGCATTTAAATGGACTAAATTTCGATTTTTTTTTTTGTTCACTGGCCTACACACAATACCCCATAATGTCAAAGTGGAAATCTGTTTTTAGACATTTTTACAAATGAATTATAAATGAAAAGCTGAAATGTCTTGAGTCAATAAGTATTCAACCCCTTTGTTATGGCAATCCTCAATAAGTTCAGGAGTAAACATGTGCTTAACAAGTCAAATAATAAGTTGCATGGACTCACTCTGTGTGCAATAATGGTGTTTAACATGATTGTTAAATGAATACCTCATCTCTGTACACCACACATACAGTTATCTGGTCTAGCAGTGAATTTCAAACACAGATTCAACAACAAAGACCAGAGAGGTTTTCCAATGCCTTGAAAAGAAGGCCACCTATTGGTAGATGGGTATAAATCCCTATGAGCATAGTAAAGTTATTAATTACAGGTTGGATGGTGTATCAATACACCCAGTCACTACAAAGATACAGACGTTCTTCCTAACTCAGTTGCCGTAGAGGACGGAAACCGCTCAGGGATTTCACCATGAGGCCAATGGTGCCTTTAACACAGTTACAGAGTTTAATGGCTGTGAGAAAAGTGAGGATGGATCAACAACATTGTAATTACTCCACGATACCAACCTAATTGATACAGTGAAAAGAAGGAAGCCTGTATAGAATGCATCCTGTTTTCCACAAGGCACTATACTGCAAAAAATGTGGCAAAGCAATTGACTTTATGTCCTTTATAAAAAAAAGTGTTATGTTTGGGGCAAATACAATACAACACGTTACTGAGTACCCCTCTCCATATTTTCAAGCATAGTGGTGGCTGCATCATGTTATGGGTATGCTTGTAATCATTAAGAACTGGGGAGTTTTTCAGGATAAAAAAAGACATGGAATGGAACTAAGCACAGGCAAAATCCTTGAGGAAAATCTGGTTCTGTCTGCTTTCTACCAGACACTGGGAGATGAATTCACCTTTCAGCAGGACAATAATCTAAAACACAAGGCCAAATCTACACTGAATTTTCTTACCAAGAAGACAGTGAATGGTCCTGAGTGGCTGAGATGTTGCACGATCCTGGTGTGGTGAAAGCCCTTTGAGACTTACCCAGAAAGACTCACAGCTGTAATCAGGGGTGTGAATACTTTTGTAAATGAGATATTTCAGAATTTCATTTTCAATACCTTTGCAAAGATTTCTAAAAACATGTTTTGACTTTGTTATTATGGGGTATTGTGTCTATTTAATCAATTTTGAAGTCAGGCTGTAACACAACAAAATGTGGAATAAGTCAAGGGGTATGAATACTTTCTTAAGGCCCTGTATGTATTACAGGTCTTCACGGGTCCAAAAGGTTGGACCGTTCCAAAATGGACCTGTGGATCTGTTGGGGGCAGTATCCTTATTAGAGTGGATCTAGGGTGCCTGGGAGGATGGTGTTGATGTGTATCATGACCAGCCTTTGAAAGCACTTTATATTTACAGATGTGAATGCTACAGGGTGATGGTCATTTGGTCAGTTTGAAACATGTTGAGATTGCAGACTGGGACAAGGATAGATTGAAAATGTCTGTGAAGACACCTGCCAGCAGGTCCGCGCATGCTTTAGGAAACGTTCCCTGGTATTCCGCCTGGTCTGATCGCTTTGTGATTGTTAACCTGTTTAAACGTTTTGCTCATATCGGCTTCAGAGGGCGAGATCACACATTCATCCGGGAAAAACAGGGGCTTTCACGCAAGGCACATTGTTACCAGCGAACATAAAAGGTATTTAGCTTGTTTAGGAGTTCTTCATCGCTGGGCAGCTCACGGCTGGGTTTCCCTTTGTAATCCGTTATCGTCTGCAAGCCCTGCCACATATGATGAGTGTTGGAGCCGGTGTAATAGGATTCCACCTTCCTCCTATAGACTGACTAACAAAATCAATGGGGGCCCCCCAGTGGGTAATTCGACCATGATAACAAGTTTAGATAGCTGCCCGCTAGTGCTGCGCGATTAACCTGAATGTCAGTTATTTTTTGTTTTTTAAACAACTAATTGACCGACATAGGTTCAATTATTTGAATTTAATTAAAATTTTAAAAACTTCTGTGAGCTTAATGCGAACATTGCAGTTTCTCTAGAGAGAAATCAGATTATTTACTTAGAAGATTTTATCAGACAGCATAGGCAACAGCTCTATAGAGATGATGACCTGGAATTAAATAATAAAATCATCAAATAACACAAATATAATATACACAAACAACCTGAAATATTTTAGTATTATGATGGTAATGTGATGGTTAATAAGTGATCAGCAGTAATGGACAGTCACTACCATCACGGGACTTGTATTGTTTTATTCTGTTGTTACAGCATTCAACCCACATATTGCATTTCATGTTAGAAAAATGACCAAAACCGAAATAAAAAAACATGAGAATTTTTTCATAATGGAATCAAAACCGAACCGAGCTCAAAAAGCACTAATCACTCAAACTAATTTAGCAATCAAAAAAATGTTATCTGACATGGGCTTATTGACATAACAAGAGAAAAACTGATGATGCACAGCCATATTTCCAAATTGCATCTTGTGCATTCCACTATTCTAACTCGCAACAGCAAATTGAGACCCAGACTGAGTTCCTAAAATAAATACAAATAAAAGGCCTTCCATGTAGTAGACTGTCTAAATTAGAGTCGGAGTGAGGTGGCCTTGCTCATCATATTCTGTTTAGTTGAGTGGATACGGGCGGCTGCAGTAAATACTGTAGGTCTGTTTGGCTACACCTGGGTATCCAGGTCAGAGAGAGAGAAGAGAAAGAGAGAGAGCGAGAGAATAGAGAGAAAGGGACCGGGGGTGGGGGGAGAGAGTTGGAGAATCCAATAATTTCATCAGGTCAGTGATTGTATGTTAATTCATTGGCTAAAATAGCAGTATGATAATCCTGTATAATAATCTGATGCATTAATCCCGTTCTCTCCTGTTTTAATCAGACATATTAAGTCTGTGAGTGACGGGCCAGCCATCAGCTGATGAGGCTAATAAATTCTAGGCAGATCACACTCACACGCACACATACACACACGCAGCCCACATACCCCCTCCCTTCCCTCACACACAGTCTATTATTCTGCATCCTCCTGCTCCCTCCTTCCCCTCCTCCCTCGCCCCATCCCCCACCCTCCCTGGGGTTGCTAAGGCCCTCCTCATCCACTCTGGTATCCAGGATACGGAGACACACTCAGCCGCCTGATTGGCTGCTCGCGGTAGGAAGGTAAAAAAAAAAGAAAGAAAGAAAAAAAAACTGCGATCCAGGGAGTTGGATGGATGGTTGTGCTAGTGTAGCTTCAGGCAGACCCCAGCACCATTTTAGCTTCAGAGTACACTTAAAAGGGAGCGCAAGAGAGGGAGGGAGAGAGAAAGAGAGAGGGAGATAAAGGGAAAAGAGCTGCCATGTTAGAGGAGCACAAATAGCTGTGTGGACGTAACCCAGATACGGGACGAGGAACGACAGAAGAGGACGGAGGACAAGAAAAACTAAAGGAGGTGGAGGGGAAATGAGGATTGTATTAAGAAAGATGCAGCATTATCTCTACCTCACATCCTGACAAGACGAAGAAATAGCGAAGACGGCGAGAGGAAGAGAGAAGAGGGAGAGAGAGAGAGGGAGAGAGAGGACGTGGAAAACAGGGAGGGAGAGAGAAGAGGGGAGTGCTCAGACACAGGCAGCAAGGCGTCGCAGTGAAGCAGAACGAGGGGAGCCTGGCGGAGAGAAGAGGAAGAGAGAGGCGGAGGACAGGCCGGCTGGCTAGTGAAGGAGGAGAAGAAGAGGAGGAAAGAGACGGACAGGGGGGGAGGGGTGAGGGCCCTGCCGGGGCCTACGTGATGGCTCGCGGTGGTGGCGCTCACCGCGCCCGGCAGCGTTTGGGCTACCTCAACACATTGCTGCGCTGCAACCTCCACCCAGAGACTCAGAAGGTGGTGGTTTTCATGATCATGATGCTGCTCGTCATCATCAACGTAGTGCTCATGTTCCTCCTGGCCTTCTAGTAGAGAGACACACACGCCGACGTCACACACACACACACACACACACACGCCGCGTATCGTCGACCAAGGAAGACAGAGAGGAGGAAGGAGGAGGAAAGAGGGAGGATTCCCTGGTGGAGAGTTGGGGGTACAGCTGTGGATGGGAGTCCAGGATAAAAGGACGAGACCACAGGTAAAACCGAGCAAAGGATGAGCTAGACTGGGTAGAGTATAGGACCACTATGCTGCTGCTTAGCCCAGAGAGTGTGTCAGATGGGTTAGCTAGCTTGCACCATGGGGGTTGTTGACAAACCGTGGACGGTAGCAAATATTCTGTCTTGTACATTTTGAACATTTTTGGTCTGTAGTTCAGTGTTTTCCTATGCCTGTGTTGTGAATGTGTGAGAAGAAGAACCGCTTGTGTTTATTATTTGTGTATGTTTGTGTTATTTATGTGTCTGAACATAATCCATTTCTCTGTTGTTGGGTCTATTCTTAACAATATGGTGTTGTACGTTGAGAATATGTGAGTTATTGCTTGAATGATAATTGGTCCTGCGTGAATCTACAGAATGCGTTTTGTATAGGCCACTGTTTAGCATCGGTTATGTGCTAAACATGAGATCTCTATGAGATATATGTAGGTTACAATGTTTAGTACGTACAGATGAAGTCGGAAGTTTACATACACTTAGGTTGGAGTCATTAAAACTTGTTTTTCAACCACACCACAAATGCCTTGTTAACAAACTATAGTTTTGGCAAGTCAGTTAGGACATCTACTTTGTGCATGACACAAGTAATCTTTCCAATAATTGTTTACAGACAGATTATTTCACTTATAATTCACTGTATCACAATTCCAGTGGGTCAGAAGTGTACATACACTAAGTTGACTGTGCCTTTAAACAGCTTGGAAAATTCCAGAAAATTATGTCATGGCTTTAGAAGTTTCTGATAGGCTAATTGACATCATTTGAGTCATTTGGAGGTGTACCTGTGGATGTATTTCAAGGCCTACCTTCAACCTCAGTGCTTCTTTGCTTGACATCATGGGAAAATCAAAATAAATCAGCCAAAATAAAATTGTAGACCTCCACAAGTCTGGTTCATCCTTGGGAGCAATTTCCAAATGCCTGAAGGTACCATGTTCATCTGTACAAACAAATGTAGACAAGTATAAGCACCATGGGACCACGCAGCCGTCATACCGCTCAGGAAGGAGACGCATTCTGTCTCCTAGAGATGAACGTCATTTGGTGCGAAAAGTGAAAATAAGTCTCAGAACACCAGCAAAGGACCTTGTGAAGATGTTGGAGGAAACAGGTACAAAATCTATATCCACAGTAAAACAAGTCCTATATCGACATAAGCTGAAAGGCCGCTCAGCAAGGAAGAAGCCACTGCTCCAAAACCACTATAAAAAAGCCAGACTATGGTTTGCAACTGAAATCAAAATAGAACTGTTTGGCCATAATGACCATTGTTATGTTTGGATGAAAAAGGGGGAGGCTTGCAAGCCGAAGAACAGCATCCCAACCGTGAAGCATGGGGGTGGCAGCATCATGTTGTGGGGGTGCTTTGCTGCAGGAGGGACTGGTTTACTTCCCAAAATAGATGGCATCATGAGGCAGGAAAATTATGTGGATATATTGAAGCAACATCTCAAGACATCAGTTAAAGCTTGGTCGCAAATGGGTCTTCCAAATTGACAATGACCCCAAGCAAACCTCCAAAGTTGTGGCAAAATGCCTTAAGGACAACAAAGTCAAGGTATTGGAGTGGCCATCACAAACCCCTGACCTCAATCCTCTAGAAAATTTGTGGGCAGAACAGAAAAAGCGTGTGCGAGAAAGGAGGCCTACAAACCTGACTCAGTTACACCAGCTCTGTCAGGAAAAATGGGCCAAAATTCACCCAACTTATTGTGGGAAGCTTGTGGATGGGTACCCAAAAGATTTGACCCAAGTTAAACAATTTAAAGGCAATGCTACCAAATACTAATTGAGTGTATGTAAACTTCTGACCCACTGGGAATGTGATGAAATAAATAAAAGCTAACCTAAGACAGGGAATTTTTACTTGGAATAAATGTCAGGAATTGTGAAAAACTGAGTTTAAATGTATTTGGCTAAGGTGTATGTTAACTTCCGACTTCCACTGTATATAACCGTTATACAGTGGAAGGAAGCATGTGGATGATCCATGTGGTTGGGTCAGATCTGTGTGTTTACCGCTCGGCTGCTCTCGCTAGGGTTCAGCTGCACAGAGCGAGGGGGATCAGCTGTGTGTGTGTGTGTGTGTGTGTGTGTGTGTGTGTGTGTGTGTGTGTGTGTGTCTTAGGGAAGGGGATCATGTGTGCCCTGGTTAGCTATGTGTGTGTGTGTGTGTGTGTGTGTGTGTGTGTGTGTGTGTGTGTGTGTGTGTGTGTGTGTGTGTGTGTGTGTGTGTGTGTGTGTGTGTGGAGCATTAGGGGCTTGGAGCGTTGCCATGAGGGGTGACGAAGCAGCTCAGGACACAGAGAGGCTGGTTTGAAACGGAGGCAGGGGTGTGATGAGAGGGGCAGGTGAGAGGGGCAGTAACAAGGCCTAGAGCTACTGACCAGGAGACTCAGGGAGAAGTGCACTGTTTACATCCACCGCCTGGCAGAGATACACTCACATTACAGTGTGTTTTTATGTTTGGATTCTCCCTCTATGTTCCCCCTCTATACAAACTCATATTGATGTCCCAGTACAGCTAATACTACAATATTTATGTCTTCAACCTGGTTTCTACTCTCTGTGAAGGGAGATATTCTGGTGTTTTGTTGTATAATGATGGCAGGATCAGTAGAGGAGAGAAGAGGCGAGATGGTGGGTGTGTCGCCTAGCAACAGGCCCAAAGACCTCCTCGCCATGACGATGGATCGATGGCAGGACAGACATAGAAATAGACACTTAGTAGATCACCCTAACCAACAGAATAGACGTAGAAATAGAAACACATAGATTACCCTAGCCCCCATAGAACCGACATGGAAATAGACACAGAGATCGTGTTCTGGTATCATTTAGCCTCTGCTTGACCTTCTGAAGGCCTTGCATAAGTATAGGAGCCTGCACTTGAGGAGTACATTATAGTTATTTAGTTAGTTGTGGCTTTTTGAGCAATAATACAATTATGACAAGCATCCTTTCCAGAGTGTTGTACTTGCTCATACTATAGAAACAGGCTATAGGCTCCTGCCCTATGGGCCATTCTGGCTTTGATAAGGCTTACTGCTACTATGGAAGAATGACACAAATGCCCCTCTGACGCCAGCATGATGTTGACGCAGTAATGTGTGTGTGTATGTGGCAGTGTGAAATACGAGCACTGCAGTACATTTATAAGTAACGCAGGCTTTTTAGCTCTCTCTCATTCTCCCTCTCGATCTCTCTCTCTCTCTCTCTCCCTCTCGATCTCTCTCTTTCACTCTCTCTCACTCTCTCTTTCTCTCTCTCTCTCCCTCTCGATTTCTCTCTCTCTTTCTTTCTCTCTGGTTCTGTCTCTCTCTCTCTCTCTCTCTCTCTCTCTCTCTCTCTCTCTCTCTCTCTCTCTCTCCTCTCTATCTCTCTTATCTCCACATTGATCTCTGTCAAGCCCCTCTCAGACTCAGTGGCTTGGCTCAACAGAGCAATCAATGCTTTAGGACCTGTCTCACTTAGCTTATCTAGGGCTGTAGCAGCAATATTATCATGCTGTGTCTGTTACTAAAATGTAGCTTACTGAGTAGAAATATTGTTGTTACAAAGTCATCATCTCTGTGTTGGAACAACGTTGTGTACGTCTTGTGTTGTAAATGTAAAGTCATCCCTTGTGTGATGAATGGTATTCTATAGGTTGTTTGTGTCATGTCTTAAAGTCATACGTTCCAGTTGAGTGATACCGGACAGACCCACTACCTTGTAAATCATGCATGTCTCTACTCTCTCTATCAGCCACTTTGTCTTCCAGTGATGTTATTGATGTTATTTATAGACCAGCTTCACCTTGTTTTACAAAGTCATCCATTCTGAACGAAGAACGGACAGAGTTTTTCCGGACCACCTGACCAGGGAAACCTCCAGGGCCCCTAGGTAGACCATAACTAGAATTTTCCCTGGTCAAGAATACAAATGTGGGCCTTCATAAAGTATTTCAAGCTTGTTCACCATGTATTACAAACGTTGTACATTTTTTGTTATGTCACTGTGAAGTCCTCCCATACTGACCTGTGTTGACCCCTGTCTGTCCCCTCTCCTTTTCCCCTCCCCAGCTGATCAGTGATGGCAGCTGTGTGTACGCCGAGGCCCTGTGGGACCATGTCACCATGGACGACCAGGAGCTTGGCTTCAAGGCGGGGGACGTCATCGAGGTAGTGGATGCCACCAACAAGGAGTGGTGGTGGGGACGCATCCTGGACAGTGAGGGCTGGTTCCCAGCTAGCTTTGTTCGGGTAAGAAACTAACTCTGCATATCTCCCATCTCTCTTCTTCTCTCTTTCTCTCACTCTTTCTCTCTCCATCTCTCTGGGAAACTGAAGACAACATCAATTAAATACTCTTTACCTTGCTTATCTTTGATATCTATTATTGCTGCTACAGTACAGGGTTAGATGGGCAGCTAGGAGCTGTTGTCGGCAATTTGGGGCATTAGCTCATTTAAAAGATAAAGATTGTTTTCTTTTTTTATGTTGACTTTCTTTTGGTCCTTACTTGCTAAATAAATGTTTGTACATCTTCTCAGTTGATCCACGTAGGTAGTAGCCTAACTGAAAAATAAGACAGCATAAGAAATGTTTGTAGCATCTAAACTGATCTGTTAGTGAGGGTATTCTATAACAATGACCCTTTCTTCTTGGTCCCTGTAGTTGCGTGTGAACCAGGATGAGCCCATGGAGGAGTACCTAGCTCAGCTGGAGGAGGCTGGGGCTGGGGAAGTGGACCGGCCAGGGGTGGGTCTGATCCTGGGACCAGGCCTGCCGTGTAAGGACCAGATGAGGACTAACGTTATCAATGAGATCATGAGCACAGAGAGAGACTACATCAAACACCTCAAAGACATCTGTGAGGTCAGTAAAGTTCCATTCAGACAACATCACTGTCTGCCTGTAGACCCTTTCCTTTGACACAGGCCATGATAGGACTTAGAAACTATTTGCATCAAAAACTCCTGGAAGAATCTGCCTTTTGTCTTCAAGTGTCTCTAAATAATCACACCAGCCTTTGTGCCATCATAACTTAGGAGCATAGTTATTCAGACCAGCACACAGTACATTGTATTTCTGAACAATACAACTTCGTCCAATAAGACAAAATATATTCTTCAGCTTTAACTTGGTTATTTCTGGGAATTCTTAACATGTAAAATCAGGTATAAGTCTGTTCTACATGTGGTACCATGAGTCTACTGTTCCTCTCTCAGGGTTACATCAAGCAGTGCCGTAAGAGGATAGACATGTTCACAGAGGAGCAACTGCGGTGTATATTCGGCAACATCGAAGACATCTACCGCTTCCAGAAGAAGTTACTGAAAGGTCTGGAGAAGAGGTTCAACAAGGAGCAGCCGCACCTCAGCGAGATCGGATCCTGCTTCCTCGAACACGTGAGTATTGTACGGCACACGACCCACTGGGATTCTACACCTGACTTCTGTCAGCTGTGACCAACCGCCTAAATTCTGTCTTATGAAGCAAAATTTGAAATGGTTTTTACATTGGATAAAAGTATAGACTCAGAGCTAGAAAATTATACATCATACGCTGCAGTCGAGGAACCATGGGAAAGTAATTCTGCTTTTAAAGTGAGTAAACTTGTAACCCCACTTTTGAGTAAATGGCCTTTGAATGTTTTGGTTCACCTACTCTTCTTTGCCTACACGTATTCAGCATCATTCACACCTTTTAAGCCTTAGTTCCACATATCTCTTTATGGATTCACATGTGAGACCATGTGGTAAACACATGCTATATCAATGTTTATTTGTCACATGCACGGGATATAGAAGGTGTAAACGGTACAGTGATAGTACTTGCATAGTAGCAATATCAAAAACAGAAAGTGTCCAGATAAAAATATTTGATAAATATTTGATCGTTATTAGATGAAGCTTACCTGGCACACTGCTTTAAATTGATGGGTCATGTGAAGGAAATGCTACAACCAACCCCCCAGCCACATCTAGCTGAGTGGATGGGTCACTATTGTCTAGACATGTACACATGTTCATGAAATACAATCGATGGCCGTAATCACCCCCAGACACATCTGCTAATTTGATGGGTCATGTCATAATCCAGCCTAAGTGGAATCTTTTGTTTAGACATGTAGCTAGCTAGGTAGATAGCTAGCTAAACGATGAACTGTCATAACCCCAACTCATGCTACTACCAGTAGAAACATTGTACTAGACTAGGTTCAATGTTAACTAGCTAACATTAGGGTATAACTAGCAATGCAAATGGATTTCTGATTCAAATAATATTACTACACAGATCATACACAAGCCAGCAAGCTAACGTTTGCTAGCTAACTAGTAGTATTCTCTTGCAAAAATAATGACTTTCTGACTAAATTAGAAACGTATATATGGAAAATGTAGCTAGACTCTTACCTGTATACAGTATATGGATGAATGCTTCAGGGCAGACTGGAACCTTTTAACTATGTTTTGTTTGTAGCTACATCTTGTTTGGCCAGCTTTGTGTGAAGTCACTGGTTTACACTGACCATGGCATGTGCAGAAATTAGCCCATCACTTTTTCCTACTGATCTATCGATAGCGCCTGCTAAATTCAGGGTATCAATGTTGTTGAGAAAAATATCAGAACTTTTGTAGTTATCGATAGTTAACGTTATATCATTCAAAAACGGCATGGTAGAAAGGACTGTCAACACATACTGAACAGCTCACGTTATAGACAGAAGCATGCTACATGGCAGACCAATCCAAACTCATCTCCCGGGATGTCCAGCCCATTCATTATCTCAACCAATCATGGCTAATGGGAAGATTCCCGCTTTTTCCATGGCTAAACCAACTAGGCTCGTAATGTTACAACTTTATTCGTATTTATGGATGGAATACAAGTTTGTTATTAAGGCACATGAAAGTTCACATGTTCCAGAAGGCATTTCTGACAACAACAAAAAAAAAGCATGTTTACGTTCAAATGCTGCTCATCTGAAGTAGTGACGTGCGGCATACACCTAGTTTCATGATGCATTATGTAGCGTTATGGCCTGCATAACGCTGCATAATGCTATCATAAACATGACATAACATGACGTAATAGGGGAAATTAAATCTGCTTAATAGATAACTACTGTATTATTATACACACTTTATGTTGGAGATTCAAGTCAAGCAACCTCTCTGGAGCCCAAACATTCATGTAACATTCCAGCAACCATCAATTTCGCCATTTTAAACCACCATTTTAAACTGCCATGTTAACGTTTCCTGTCTCCTCAGCAAACAGACTTCCAGATCTACTCGGAGTACTGTAACAATCACCCCAACGCCTGTGTGCAGTTGTCCAGACTGATGAAGACCAACAAGTACGTGTTCTTCTTCGAGGCCTGTCGTCTGCTGCAGAAGATGATTGACATCTCGCTGGATGGCTTCCTGCTCACGCCCGTTCAGAAGATCTGCAAGTACCCTCTGCAGCTGGCCGAGCTACTGAAATACACCAACCCTCAGCATAGGTAAGTGCCCTCTGCAGCTGGCCGAGCTACTGAAATACACCAACCCTCAGCATAGGAAAACACACACACACTTCTACTGTGCACACATGGAAGGAGCTGCACGTATTCCTTCTTATCTCCCAATTTCGCTCTCTGAAATCGTTGAAATTTCTTTCAGAAATCGCATGACACTGATAGGTTATTAGTTGTGGTTCGTTTTTAAGTCGAAAGTTATTACAAGTCTATCATTAGACTAAAACAATCATGTAAGACTGAGAGGGCCTGATGTGTTTGTCTGTTCTGGGCAACCCAGGGACTATAAGGACGTGGAGGCTGCCTTGAACGCCATGAAGAATGTGGCCAGGCTGATCAACGAGAGGAAGCGGCGCCTGGAGAACATCGACAAGATCGCCCAATGGCAGAGCTCCATAGAGGACTGGGAGGTGAGTAACGGTGCATCGAGGGTAATGGAACAGAATCCATGACTAGGGCCAGGACGTTTTCCTGACCAAGTGACTTGTTCTGGAAACATGTTGCGAGGACACAACTTTTTTTGGCTGAACAAACTCTGTCTGTAGGCTCTAACAGATGCTTGGTGTGTGTTTGAACATCCTCAGGGAGAAGACATCCTCAGTATGAGTTCGGATCTGATCTTCTCTGGAGAGCTGACGAAGATCTCCCAGCCTCAGGCTAGGAGCCAGCAGCGCATGTTCTTCCTCTTCGACCACCAGATGGTCTACTGCAAAAAGGCGAGCAGCACTGTTAAAATGATTGTTATAATGTGGACATGAAGCTGGTAAGGGTTACGGTTGAGGCTACCGTTGTGATTGAACCATAATGTGGACATTAAGCTAGGGTCACGGTTAGTTTCCAGGTAGAACGCGTTTGGGTTCCGCGTAGATTTTTACATGGAACATCCAAAAGTTATACCTGGAACCAAAAAGGGATCTTCAAAGGTTCTCCTATGGGAACAGCCAAATAACCATTTTAGGTTCTAGATAGAGTGTAGGGATGTTTATGAAGTGGGTTAGTAGTAGTTCTCTCCCCTCTATAGGACCATACTGTACTATAAGGATTAGAGTTAGTAACAGTAATATATAACAGCATTATCACGTATCCCTATGGTTTTTTCAGGACCTCCTGCGCAGGGACATGCTGTACTATAAGGGTCGTATGGACATGGACCTGATGGAGGTGGTGGATGTGGAGGACGGGAAGGAGAAGGACTTCAACGTGTCGGTGAAGAACGCTCTGAAGCTGCGCTCGCTGGCGGGGGACGAGGTCCACCTGCTGTGTGCCAAGAAGCCTGAGCAGAAACAACGCTGGCTCCGAGCCTTCCAGGATGAGAGGACGCAGGTGCAGCACGACCTCGAAACAGGTGAAACAGTTATCCTATATATATATATATATATATATATATATATATATATATATATATATATATCATATAGCTCCAAGGTGGCATAGCAGTTCAGACGTCTTTTGTCCTCGTCTTGTCATGTCCTGTATATATATATATATATATATATTTACAACTTTTTCACATACATTTTATTTTTATTTTCCATCAACTCATCTTCAAAACACTCTCCTGCAACCCGCCTCACCAATTTATATTTATAAAAAGTATTATTTACCTCAAATCTGTAATCCTCCAAGAAGCTAGCCAGAAACTCCAAGAAGCTAGCCTGAAACTAGCCAGAAGCTAATCAGAAGCTAGTTCAGAAGCTAGTTAGCTTCTTTACTGGCAAATCGTTAGTATTCAGCTAACCACGGTTTGTGGTCATCAGCTATCCTTTAGCTCGAAAATCTTTCGCCAGTTCTGTACGGCGCAGCGCGGCTCGGAACGGAACGGAACATACCGGACCAATTTTTCTCTCCATGTCCCTGGATTTCGACTGCTCTCTGGACATTCATACCCGGATCTCACAGCTAGCTAGCTGCTATCCGTGTGACTATCGGCCTTTGTCGATTCCGGAGCAAACATCAATTATTCCGGAGCTAGCCAGCTCTGTCAATCACTCCTGAGTTCCATCAATCACTCCTGGGCTGCAGTCACCTATCCGGACCCGTTTTACTGCCTACGCGGAGCCCCACCGGGCCTTCACAACTGGACTGCCGACGTTATCTACCCGAAGGAGATCCGGCTGGCTCCTCCGTCGCGACGTTACCTGAACGCCCATCTGCGGCCTGCTAACCGTTAGCTGTCTTACCGGCTGCTATCTGAATAGACAATCGGACAATTTATTTATTTTTATTATTATTATGTTTTCTTCTTGGGCCTCTATAACTATATCTATTGTTTTTATTTTTGTTGTGTGATTTGGATTAATCCCCTCTACCACACGGAACCCCACTAATCTACTGACGGAACGCAAGAGGTGGCTAACAACAGACCTCCATCCTATGCTAGCTTGCTACCGATGGCCTGGCTAGCTGTGTAAATCGCCGTGACCCCCAACCAACCTCTCCACTCACTGGACCCTTTTGATCACTCGACTAAGCATGCCTCTCCTTAATGTCAATATGTCTTGTCCATTGCTGTTCTGGTTAGTGTTTATTGGCTTATTTCACTGTAGAGCCTCTAGTCCTGCTCACTATACCTTATCCAACCTATTAGTTCCACCACCCACACATGCAATGAAATCTCCTGGTTTCAATGATGTTTCTAGAGACAATATCTCTCTCTTCATCACTCAATACCTAGGTTTACCTCCACTGTATTCACATACTACCATACCTTTGTCTGTACATTATACCTTGATGCTATTTTACCGCCCCCAGAAACCTCCTTTTACTCTATGTTCCAGACGTTCTAGACAACCAATTCTCATAGCTTTTAGCCGTACCCTTATTCTACTCCTCCTATGTTCCTCTGGCGATGTAGAGGTGAATCCAGGCCCTGCAGTGCCTAGCTCCACTCCTATTCCCCAGGCGCTCTCTTTTGACGACTTCTGTAACCGTAATAGCCTTGGTTTCATGCATGTTAACATTAGAAGCCTCCTCCCTAAGTTTGTTCTATTCACTGCTTTAGCACACTCTGCCAACCCGGATGTTCTAGCTGTGTCTGAATCCTGGCTTAGGAAGACCACCAAAAATTCAGAAATTTTAATTCCAAACTACAACATTTTCAGACAAGATAGAACTGCCAAAGGGGGCGGTGTTGCAATCTACTGCAAAGATAGCCTGCAGAGTTCTGTCCTACTATCCAGGTCTGTACCCAAACAATTTGAACTTCTACTTTTAAAAATCCACCTCTCTAAAAACAAGTCTCTCACCGTTGCCGCCTGCTATAGACCACCCTCTGCCCCCAGCTGTGTTCTGGACACCATATGTGAACTGATTGCCCCCCATCTATCTTCAGAGTTCGTTCTGCTAGGCGACCTAAACTGGAACATGCTTAACACCCCAGCCATCCTACAATCTTAACGTGATGCCCTCAATCTCACACAAATTATCAATGAACCTACCAGGTACCTCCCCAAAGCCTTAAACATGGGCACCCTCATAGATATCATCCTAACCTACTTCCCCTCTAAATACACCTCTGCTGTCTTCAACCAAGATCTCAGCGATCACTGCCTCATTGCCTGCATCTGTAATGGGTCAGCGGTCAAACGACCTCCACTCATCACTGTAAAACGCTCCCTGAAACACTTCTGCGAGCAGGCCTTTCTAATCGACCTGGCCGGGGTATCCTGGAAGAATATTGATCTCATCCCGTCGGTAGAGGATGCCTGGATATTTTTTTTAAAATGCTTTCCTAACCATCTTAAATAAACATGCCTCATTCAAGAAATTTAGAACCAGGAACAGATATAGCCCTTGGTTCTCCCCAGACCTGACTGCCCTTAACCAACACAAAAACATCCTATGGCGTTCTGCATTAGCATCGAACAGCCCCCGTGATATGCAGCTGTTCAGGGAAGCTAGAAACCATTATACACAGGCAGTTAAAAAAGCCAAGGCTAGCTTTTTCAAGCAGAAATTTGCTTCCTGCAACACTAACTCAAAAAAGTTCTGGGACACTGTAAAGTCCATGGAGAATAAGAACACCTCCTCCCAGCTGCCCACTGCACTGAAGATAGGAAACACTGTCACCACTGATAAATCCACCATAATTGAGAATTTCAATAAGCATTTTTCTACGGCTGGCCATGCTTTCCACCTGGCTACTCCTACCCCGGTCAACAGCACTGCACCCCCAACAGCAACTCGCCCAAGCCTTCCCCATTTCTCCTTCTCCCAAATCCATTCAGCTGATGTTCTGAAAGAGCTGCAAAATCTGGACCCCTACAAATCAGCCGGGCTAGACAATCTGGACCCTTTCTTTCTAAAATGATCTGCCGAAATTGTTGCCACCCCTATTACTAGCCTGTTCAACCTCTCTTTCGTGTCGTCTGAGATTCCCAAAGATTGGAAAGCAGCTGCGGTCATCCCCCTCTTCAAAGGGGGGGACACTCTTGACCCAAACTGCTACAGACCTATATCTATCCTACCGTGCCTTTCTAAGGTCTTCGAAAGCCAAGTCAACAAACAGATTACCGACCATTTCGAATCTCACCATACCTTCTCTGCTATGCAATCTGGTTTCAGAGCTGGTCATGGGTGCACCTCAGCCACGCTCAAGGTCCTAAACGATATCTTAACCGCCATCGATAAGAAACATTACTGTGCAGCCGTATTCATTGATCTGGCCAAGGCTTTCGACTCTGTCAATCACCACATCCTCATCGGCAGACTCGACAGCCTTGGTTTCTCAAATGATTGCCTCGCCTGGTTCACCAACTACTTCTCTGATAGAGTTCAGTGTGTCAAATCGGAGGGTCTGCTGTCCGGACCTCTGGCAGTCTCTATGGGGGTGCCACAGGGTTCAATTCTTGGACCGACTCTCTTCTCTGTATACATCAATGAGGTCGCTCTTGCTGCTGGTGAGTCTCTGATCCACCTCTACGCAGACGACACCATTCTGTATACTTCCGGCCCTTCTTTGGACACTGTGTTAACAACCCTCCAGGCAAGCTTCAATGCCATACAACTCTCTTTCCGTGGCCTCCAATTGCTCTTAAATACAAGTAAAACTAAATGCATGCTCTTCAACCGATCGCTACCTGCACCTACCCGCTTGTCCAACATCACTACTCTGGACGGCTCTGACTTAGAATACGTGGACAACTACAAATACTTAGGTGTCTGGTTAGACTGTAAACTCTCCTTCCAGACCCATATCAAACATCTCCAATCCAAAGTTAAATCTAGAATTGGCTTCCTATTTCGCAACAAAGCATCCTTCACTCATGCTGCCAAACATACCCTTGTAAAACTGACCATCCTACCAATCCTCGACTTTGGCGATGTCATTTACAAAATAGCCTCCAATACCCTACTCAACAAATTGGATGCAGTCTATCACAGTGCAATCCGTTTTGTCACCAAAGCCCCATATACTACCCACCATTGCGACCTGTACGCTCTCGTTGGCTGGCCCTCGCTTCATACTCATCGCCAAACCCACTGGCTCCATGTCATCTACAAGACCCTGCTAGGTAAAGTCCCCCCTTATCTCAGCTCGCTGGTCACCATAGCATCTCCCACCTGTAGCACACGCTCCAGCAGGTATATCTCTCTAGTCACCCCCAAAACCAATTCTTTCTTTGGCCGCCTCTCCTTCCAGTTCTCTGCTGCCAATGACTGGAACGAACTACAAAAATCTCTGAAACTGGAAACACTTATCTCCCTCACTAGCTTTAAGCACCAACTGTCAGAGCAGCTCACAGATTACTGCACCTGTACATAGCCCACCTATAATTTAGCCCAAACAACTACCTCTTTCCCAACTGTATTTAATTTTTATTTATTTATTTATTTTGCTCCTTTGCACCCCATTATTTTTATTTCTACTTTGCACATTCTTCCATTGCAAAACTACCATTCCAGTGTTTTACTTGCTATATTGTATTTACTTTGCCACCATGGCCTTTTTTGCCTTTACCTCCCTTCTCACCTCATTTGCTCACATTGTATATAGACTTGTTTATACTGTATTATTGACTGTATGTTTGTTTTACTCCATGTGTAACTCTGTGTCGTTGTATCTGTCGAACTGCTTTGCTTTATCTTGGCCAGGTCGCAATTGTAAATGAGAACTTGTTCTCAACTTGCCTACCTGGTTAAATAAAGGTAAAATAAAAATAATTAAAAAATCTGTCTCTCTGTCTGACGTGCCACAGTTTGAAAAAGGACCCATTCTTACTTAGCTTGCTAAGCTAAAGCAACTCAGACATACAGAATGAGTAGAAAACACTAATAGAATACTAGGAGACTGCGATGAACTGCTTTACCTGTAGTATTACTAGTCAGCTGTACAAAGCCACTGGGTGTGTATCCTTTCCTATTAGTAAAACATGAGCTGTGTCCTCCTGTCTCTCTCTGCCCCAGACTACTGCTGTATTAATAGTTTGTGATAAACGTTTCTGACAGTGGCTCCGGTCAGAGAATCAGGGAAGAGGAGTGTATGTGTAATATGTAACAGCTAATGGATCAGAATGTCGTTAATCCCTCAGATAAAAGGAGCTATAAATCCATTGAGCTGCCCCCTTTGCTTCTCAGCCATAGTCTCTGGGTTTTATCTGGGCTGTAACAGAGCATGCGGATATTACCAAAACTTTTCATCCAACAATCTCGCCTTCTATTATTCTGTTCCCTCGTAATAGCTGGGTATTGATAGGTGGCACTGGCAGAATGAATCTGTGATATCCACATTGACCTGTGACCTATGTGGTTTCCTCCTCCAGGATTCTCCATCACTGAGGTCCAGAAGAAACAGGCCATGCTGAACGCCTGCAAAAGCCATCCAGCTGGGAAGCCCAAAGGTATGTCTGGGCAATGGGTGCATGGCAGGAAAACTCCATTTCCATGGCTGTTTGGATGGGTAGCAGATTACGTGTTGTGCATGTTTAATATTTTTTTTAAAGAGGATTACGTTTGCCAATATTTATACAAATGTTGTTTATCATATGTGCTTAATATTCATATAAACCACTTTAGATTAAAATGCAGTCGTAATCCCCCCCATAGATATGTATAACCCCTAGTCTCCCTATGGATATGTATAACCCCTAGTCTCTCTATAGATATGTATAACCCCTAGTCTCTCTATAGATATGTATAACCCCTAGTCTCTCTATAGATATGTATAACCCCTAGTCTCTCTATGGATATGTATAACCCCTAGTCTCTCTATGGATATGTATAACCCCTAGTCTCTCTATGGATATGTATAACCCCTATTCTCTCTATGGATATGTATAACCCCTAGTCTCTCTCTATGGATATGTATAACCCCTAGTCTCTCTCTATGGATATGTATAACCCCTAGTCTCTCTATAGATATGTATAACCCCTATTCTCTCTATGGATATGTATAACACCTAGTCTCCCTATGGATATGTATAACCCCTAGTCTCTCTATAGATATGTATAACCCCTAGTCTCTCTATAGATATGTATAACCCCTAGTCTCTCTATGGATATGTATAACCCCTAGTCTCTCTATGGATATGTATAACCCCTAGTCTCTCATAGATATGTATAACCCCTAGTCTCTCTATAGATATGTATAACCCCTAGTCTCTCTATGGATATGTATAACCCCTAGTCTCTCTATGGATATGTATAACCCCTAGTCTCTCTATAGATATGTATAACCCCTAGTCTCTCTATGGATATGTATAACCCCTAGTCTCTCTATGGATATGTATAACCCCTAGTCGCTCTCTATATGATATGTATAACCCCTAGTCTCTCTATGGATATGTATAACCCCTAGTCTCTCTATAGATATGTATAACCCCTAGTCTCTCTATGGATATGTATAACCCTAGTCTCCCTATGGATATGTATAACCCCTAGTCTCTCTATGGATATGTATAACCCCTAGTCTCTCTATGGATATGTATAACCCCTAGTCTCCTATGGATATGTATAACCCCTAGTCTCTCTATAGATATGTATAACCCTAGTCTCCCTATGGATATGTATAACCCCTAGTCTCTCTATGGATATGTATAACCCCTAGTCTCTCTATGGATATGTATAACCCCTAGTCTCTCTATGGATATGTATAACCCCTAGTCTCTCTATGGATATGTATAACCCTAGTCTCCCTATGTATATGTATAACCCCTAGTCTCTCTATGGATATGTATAACCCCAGTCTCTCTATAGATATGTATAACCCCTAGTCTCCCTATGGATATGTATAACCCCTAGTCTCTCTATGGATATGTATAACCCCAGTCTCTCTATAGATATGTATAACCCCTAGTCTCCCAATGGATATGTATAACCCCTAGTCTCTCTCTGGATATGTATAACCCCCAGTCTCTCTATGGATATGTATAACCCCTAGTCTCTATATGGATATGTATAACCCCTAGTCTCTATATGGATATGTATAACCCCTAGTCTCCCAATGGATATGTATAACCCCTAGTCTCTCTATGGATATGTATAACCCTAGTCTCTCTCTATAGATATGTATAACCCCTCGTCTCTCTATGGATATTATAACCCCTAGTCTCTCTATGGATATGTATAACCCCTAGTCTCTCTATGGATATGTATAACCCCTAGTCTCTCTATAGATATGTATAACCCCTAGTCTCTCTATAGATATGTATAACCCCTAGTCTCTCTATAGATATGTATAACCCCTAGTCTCTCTATGGATATGTATAACCCCTAGTCTCTCTATAGATATGTATAACCCCTAGTCTCTCTATGGATATGTATAACCCCTAGTCTCTCTATGGATATGTATAACCCCTAGTCTCTCTATGGATATGTATAACCCCTAGTCTCTCTATAGATATGTATAACCCCTAGTCTCTCTATGGATATGTATAACCCCTAGTCTCTCTCTATGGATATGTATAACCCCTAGTCTCTCTATGGATATGTATAACCCCTAGTCTCCCAATGGATATGTATAACTCCTAGTCTCTCTATAGATATGTATAACCCCTAGTCTCCCTATGGATATGTATAACCCCTAGTCTTTCTATGGATATGTATAACCCATAGTCTCTCTATAGATATGTATAACCCCTAGTCTCTCTATGGATATGTATAACCCCTAGTCTCTCTATGGATATGTATAACCCCTAGTCTCTCTATGGATATGTATAACCCCTAGTCTCTCTATGGATATGTATAACACCTAGTCTCCCTATGGATATGTATAACCCCTAGTCTCTCTATGGATATGTATAACCCCTATTCTCTCTATGGATATGTATAACACCTAGTCTCCCTATGGATATGTATAACCCCTATTCTCTCTATGGATATGTATAACACCTAGTCTCCCTATGGATATGTATAACCCCTAGTCTCTCTATGGATATGTATAACCCCTAGTCTCTCTATGGATATGTATAACCCCTAGTCTCTCTATGGATATGTATAACCCCTAGTCTCTCTATAGATATGTATAACCCCTAGTCTCTCTATGGATATGTATAACCCCTAGTCTCTCTATAGATATGTATAACCCCTAGTCTCTCTATGGATATGTATAACCCCTAGTCTCTCTATGGATATGTATAACCCCTAGTCTCTCTATGGATATGTATAACCCCTAGTCTCTCTATGGATATGTATAACCCCTAGTCTCTCTATGGATATGTATAACCCCTAGTCTCTCTATGGATATGTATAACCCCTAGTCTCTCTATGGATATGTATAACCCCTAGTCTCTCTATGGATATGTATAACCCCTAGTCTCTCTATGGATATGTATAACCCCTAGTCTCTCCTATGGATATGTATAACCCCTAGTCTCTCTATGGATATGTATAACCCCTAGTCTCTCTATGGATATGTATAACCCCTAGTCTCTCTATAGATATGTATAACCCCTAGTCTCCTATGGATATGTATAACCCCTAGTCTCTCTATGGATATGTATAACCCCTAGTCTCTCTATGGATATGTATAACCCTAGTCTCTCTATGGATATGTATAACCCTAGTCTCTCTATGGATATGTATAACCCCTAGTCTCTCTATGGATATGTATAACCCTAGTCTCTCTATAGATATGTATAACCCCTAGTCTCTCTATGGATATGTATAACCCCTAGTCTCTCTATGGATATGTATAACCCCTAGTCTCTCTATAGATATGTATAACCCCTAGTCTCTCTATGGATATGTATAACCCCTAGTCTCTCTATGGATATGTATAACCCCTAGTCTCCCAATGGATATGTATAACCCTAGTCTCTCTATAGATATGTATAACCCCTAGTCTCTCTATGGATATGTATAACCCCTAGTCTCTCTATGGATATGTATAACCCCTAGTCTCTCTATAGATATGTATAACCCCTAGTCTCTCTATAGATATGTATAACCCCTAGTCACTCTCTATGGATATGTATAACCCCTAGTCTCCCTATAGATATGTATAACCGCTAGTCGCTCTCTATGGATATGTATAACCCCTAGTCTCCCAATGGATATGTATAACCCCAAGTCTCTCTATGGACATGTATAACCCCTAGTCTCTCTATGGATATGTATAACCCCTAGTCTCCCAATGGATATGTATAACCCCTAGTCTCTCTATGGATATGTATAACCCCTAGTCTCTCTATGGATATGTATAACCCCTAGTCTCTCTATGGATATGTATAACCCCTAGTCTCTCTATGGATATGTATAACCCCTAGTCTCCCTATGGATATGTATAACCCCTAGTCTCTCTCTATAGATATGTATAACCCCTAGTCTCTCTATAGATATGTATAACCCCTAGTCTCTCTATGGATATGTATAACCCCTAGTCTCTCTATGGATATGTATAACCCCTAGTCTCTCTATGGATATGTATAACCCCTAGTCTCTCTATAGATATGTATAACCCCTAGTCTCTCTATGGATATGTATAACCCCTAGTCTCTCTCTATGGATATGTATAACCCCTAGTCTCTCTATGGATATGTATAACCCCTAGTCTCTCTATGGATATGTATAACCCCTAGTCTCTCTATAGATATGTATAACCCCTAGTCTCCCTATGGATATGTATAACCCCTAGTCTCTCTATGGATATGTATAACCCCTATTCTCTCTATGGATATGTATAACCCCTAGTCTCTCTATGGATATGTATAACCCCTAGTCTCTCTATGGATATGTATAACCCCTAGTCTCCCTATGGATATGTATAACCCCTAGTCTCCCTATGGATATGTATAACCCCTAGTCTCTCTATGGATATGTATAACCCCTAGTCTCTCTATAGATATGTATAACCCCTAGTCTCTCTATGGATATGTATAACCCCTAGTCTCCCTATGGATATGTATAACCCCTAGTCTCTCTATGGATATGTATAACCCCTAGTCTCTCTATGGATATGTATAACCCCTAGTCTCTCTATAGATATGTATAACCCTAGTCTCTCTATGGATATGTATAACCCCTAGTCTCCCTATAGATATGTATAACCCCTAGTCTCTCTATGGATATGTATAACCCCTAGTCTCTCTATGGATATGTATAACCCCTAGTCTCTCTATGGATATGTATAACCCCTAGTCTCCCAATGGATATGTATAACCCCTAGTCTCTCTATGGATATGTATAACCCCTAGTCTCTCTATAGATATGTATAACCCCTAGTCTCCCAATGGATATGTATAACCCCTCTCTCTATGGATATGTATAACCCCTAGTCTCTCTATGGATATGTATAACCCCTAGTCTCCCTATGGATATGTATAACCCCTAGTCTCTCTCTATGGATATGTATAACACCTAGTCTCTCTATGGATATGTATAACCGCTAGTCGCTCTCTATGGATATGTATAACCCCTAGTCTCCCTATAGATATGTATAACCGCTAGTCGCTCTCTATGGATATGTATAACCCCTAGTCTCCCAATGGATATGTATAACCCCAAGTCTCTCTATGGACATGTATAACCCCTAGTCTCTCTATGGATATGTATAACCCCTAGTCTCCCAATGGATATGTATAACCCCTAGTCTCTCTATGGATATGTATAACCCCTAGTCTCTCTATGGATATGTATAACCCCTAGTCTCTCTATGGATATGTATAACCCTAGTCTCTCTATGGATATGTATAACCCCTAGTCTCTCTATGGATATGTATAACCCCTAGTCTCTCTATGGATATGTATAACCCTAGTCTCTCTATGGATATGTATAACCCCTAGTCTCTCTATGGATATGTATAACCCCTAGTCTCTCTATGGATATGTATAACCCCTAGTCTCTCTATGGATATGTATAACCCCTAGTCTCCCTATGGATATGTATAACCCCTAGTCTCCTATGGATATGTATAACCCCTAGTCTCCCTATGGATATGTATAACCCCTAGTCTCTCTATGGATATGTATAACCCCTAGTCTCTCTATGGATATGTATAACCCCTAGTCTCTATGGATATGTATAACCCCTAGTCTCTCTATGGATATGTATAACCCCTAGTCTCTCTATGGATATGTATAACCCCTAGTCTCTCTATGGATATGTATAACCCCTAGTCTCTCTATAGATATGTATAACCCCTAGTCTCTCTATGGATATGTATAACCCCTAGTCTCTCTATAGGATATGTATAACCCCTAGTCGTCTCTCTATGGATATGTATAACCCCTAGTCTCTCTATAGATATGTATAACCCCTAGTCTCTCTATAGATATGTATAACCCCTAGTCTCTCTATAGATATGTATAACCCCTAGTCTCTCTATGGATATGTATAACCCCTAGTCTCTCTATGGATATGTATAACCCCTATTCTCTCTATAGATATGTATAACCCCTAGTCTCTCTATAGATATGTATAACCCCTAGTCTCCCTATGGATATGTATAACCCCTAGTCTCTCTATGGATATGTATAACCCCTAGTCTCCCTATGGATATGTATAACCCCTAGTCTCTCTATGGATATGTATAACCCCTAGTCTCTCTATGGATATGTATAACCCCTAGTCTCTCTATGGATATGGATAGTATAACCCCTAGTCTCTCTATAGATATGTATAACCCCTAGTCTCTCTATAGGATATGTATAACCCCTAGTCTCTCTATAGATATGTATAACCCCTAGTCTCTCTATAGATATGTATAACCCCTAGTCTCTCTATGGATATGTATAACCCCTAGTCTCTCTATGGATATGTATAACCCCTAGTCTCTCTATGGATATGTATAACCCCTAGTCTCTCTATGGATATGTATAACCCCTAGTCTCTCTATGGATATGTATAACCCCTAGTCTCTCTATGGATATGTATAACCCCTAGTCTCTCTATGGATATGTATAACCCCTAGTCTCTCTATGGATATGTATAACCCCTAGTCTCTCTATGGATATGTATAACCCCTAGTCTCTCTATGGATATGTATAACCCCTAGTCTCTCTATGGATATGTATAACCCCTAGTCTCTCTATGGATATGTATAACCCCTAGTCTCTCTATGGATATGTATAACCCCTAGTCTCTCTATGCATATGTATAACCCCTAGTCTCTCTATGTATAACCCCTAGTCTCTCTATGGATATGTATAACCCCTAGTCTCTCTATGGATATGTATAACCCCTAGTCTCTCTATGGATATGTATAACCCCTAGTCTCTCTATGGATATGTATAACCCCTAGTCTCTCTATGGATATGTATAACCCCTAGTCTCTCTATGGATATGTATAACCCCTAGTCTCTCTATGGATATGTATAACCCCTAGTCTCTCTATAGATATGTATAACCCTAGTCTCTCTATGGATATGTATAACCCTAGTCTCTCTATAGATATGTATAACCCCTAGTCTCTCTATGATATGTATAACCCCTAGTCTCTCTATGTGTATAACCCCTAGTCTCTATGGATATGTATAACCCTAGTCTCCCTATGGATATGTATAACCCCTAGTCTCTCTATGGATATGTATAACCCCTAGTCTCCCTATGGATATGTATAACCCCTAGTCTCTCTATGGATATGTATAACCCTAGTATGTATAACTCTCTATGGATATGTATAACCCCTAGTCTCTCTATAGATATGTATAACCCCTAGTCTCTCTATGGATATGTATAACCCCTAGTCTCTCTATGGATATGTATAACCCCTAGTCTCTCTATAGATATGTATAACCCTAGTCTCCCTATGGATATGTATAACCCCTAGTCTCTCTATGGATATGTATAACCCCTAGTCTCTCTATGGATATGTATAACCCTAGTCTCTCTATGGATATGTATAACCCTAGTCTCCTATGGATATGTATAACCCCTAGTCTCTCTATGGATATGTATAACCCCTAGTCTCTCTATGGATATGTATAACCCCTAGTCTCTCTATGGATATGTATAACCCCTAGTCTCTCTATGGATATGTATAACCCCTAGTCTCTCTATGGATATGTATAACCCCTAGTCTCTCTATGGATATGTATAACCCTAGTCTCTCTATAGATATGTATAACCCTAGTCTCTCTATGGATATGTATAACCCCTAGTCTCCCTATGGATATGTATAACCCTAGTCTCTCTATAGATATGTATAACCCCTAGTCTCTCTATGGATATGTATAACCCCTAGTCTCTCTATGGATATGTATAACCCCTAGTCTCTCTATGGATATGTATAACCCCTAGTCTCTCTATGGATATGTATAACCCCTAGTCTCTCTATGGATATGTATAACCCCTAGTCTCCCTATGGATATGTATAACCCTAGTCTCTCTATAGATATGTATAACCCCTAGTCTCTATGGATATGTATAACCCCTAGTCTCTCTATGGATATGTATAACCCCTAGTCTCTCTATGGATATGTATAACCCCTAGTCTCTCTATAGGATATGTATAACCCCTAGTCTCTCTATGGATATGTATAACCCCTAGTCTCTCTATGGATATGTATAACCCCCCCTAGTCTCTCTATGGATATGTATAACCCCTAGTCTCCCATGGATATGTATAACCCCTAGTCTCTCTATGTCTCTCTATGATATGTATAACCCCTAGTCTCTCTATGGATATGTATAACCCCTAGTCTCCCTATGGATATGTATAACCCCTAGTCTCCCTATGGATATGTATAACCCCTAGTCTCTATGGATATGTATAACCCCTAGTCTCTCTATGGATATGTATAACCCCTAGTCTCTCTCTATGGATATGTATAACCCCTATTCTCTCTATGGATATGTATAACCCCTAGTCTCTCTATGGATATGTATAACCCCTAGTCTCTCTATGGATATGTATAACCCCTAGTCTCTCTATAGATATGTATAACCCCTAGTCTCTCTATGGATATGTATAACCCCTAGTCTCTCTATGGATATGTATAACCCCTAGTCTCTCTATGGATATGTATAACCCCTAGTCTCTCTATGGATATGTATAACACCTAGTCTCCCTATGGATATGTATAACCCCTAGTCTCCCTATGGATATGTATAACCCCTAGTCTCTCTATGGATATGTATAACCCCTTGTCTCTCTATGGATATGTATAACCCCTAGTCTCTCTATGGATATGTATAACCCTAGTCTCTCTATGGATATGTATAACCCTAGTCTCCTATGGATATGTATAACCCCTAGTCTCTCTATGGATATGTATAACCCCTAGTCTCTCTATGGATATGTATAACCCCTAGTCTCTCTATGGATATGTATAACCCCTAGTCTCTCTATGGATATGTATAACCCCTAGTCTCCCTATGGATATGTATAACCCTAGTCTCTCTATAGATATGTATAACCCCTAGTCTCTCTATGGATATGTATAACCCTAGTCTCTCTATGGATATGTATAACCCCTAGTCTCCCTATGGATATGTATAACCCCTAGTCTCTCTATGGATATGTATAACCCCTAGTCTCCCTATGGATATGTATAACCCCTAGTCTCCCTATGGATATGTATAACCCCTAGTCTCCCTATGGATATGTATAACCCCTAGTCTCCCTATGGATATGTATAACCCCTAGTCTCTCTATAGATATGTATAACCCCTAGTCTCTCTATGGATATGTATAACCCCTAGTCTCTCTCTATGGATATGTATAACCCCTAGTCTCCCTATGGATATGTATAACCCCTAGTCTCTATGGATATGTATAACCCCTAGTCTCTCTATGGATATGTATAACCCCTAGTCTCTCTATGGATATGTATAACCCCTAGTCTCTCTATGGATATGTATAACCCCTAGTCTCTCTATGGATATGTATAACCCCTAGTCTCTCTATGGATATGTATAACCCCTAGTCTCTCTATGGATATGTATAACCCCTAGTCTCTCTATGGATATGTATAACCCCTAGTCTCTCTATGGATATGTATAACCCCTAGTCTCTCTATGGATATGTATAACCCCTAGTCTCTCTATGGATATGTATAACCCCTAGTCTCTCTATGGATATGTATAACCCCTAGTCTCTCTATGGATATGTATAACCCCTAGTCTCTCTATGGATATGTATAACCCCTAGTCTCCCTATGGATATGTATAACCCCTAGTCTCTCTATAGATATGTATAACCCCTAGTCTCTCTATGGATATGTATAACCCCTAGTCTCCCTATGGATATGTATAACCCCTAGTCTCTCTATGGATATGTATAACCCCTAGTCTCTCTATGATATGTATAACCCTAGTCTCCTATGGATATGTATAACCCCTAGTCTCTCTATGGATATGTATAACCCCTAGTCTCTCTATAGATATGTATAACCCCTAGTCTCTCTATGGATATGTATAACCCCTAGTCTCTCTATGGATATGTATAACACCTAGTCTCTCTATGGATATGTATAACCCCTAGTCTCTCTATAGATATGTATAACCCCTAGTCTCTCTATAGATATGTATAACCCCTAGTCACTCTCTATGGATATGTATAACCCCTAGTCTCCCAATGGATATGTATAACCCCTAGTCGCTCTCTATGGATATGTATAACCCCTAGTCTCTCTATAGATATGTATAACCCCTAGTCTCCCAATGGATATGTATAACCCCTAGTCTCTCTATGGATATGTATAACCCCTAGTCTCTCTATGGATATGTATAACCCCTAGTCTCTCTATAGATATGTATAACCCTAGTCTCTCTATAGATATGTATAACCCCTAGTCTCTCTATAGATATGTATAACCCCTAGTCTCTCTATGGATATGTATAACCCCTAGTCTCTCTATGGATATGTATAACCCCTAGTCTCTCTATGGATATGTATAACCCCTAGTCTCTCTATGGATATGTATAACCCCTAGTCTCTCTATGGATATGTATAACCCCTAGATATGTATAACCCCTAGTCTCTCTATGGATATGTATAACCCCTAGTCTCTCTATGGATATGTATAACCCCTAGTCTCTCTATGGATATGTATAACCCCTAGTCTCTCTATGGATATGTATAACCCCTAGTCTCTCTATGGATATGTATAACCCCTAGTCTCTCTATGGATATGTATAACCCCTAGTCTCTCTATGGATATGTATAACCCCTAGTCTCTCTATGGATATGTATAACCCCTAGTCTCTCTATAGATATGTATAACCCCTAGTCTCTCTCTATGGATATGTATAACCCCTATTCTCTCTATGGATATGTATAACACCTAGTCTCTCTATAGATATGTATAACCCCTAGTCTCTCTCTATGGATATGTATAACCCCTATTCTCTCTATGGATATGTATAACCCCTAGTCTCTCTATAGATATGTATAACCCCTAGTCTCTCTATGGATATGTATAACCCCTAGTCTCCCATGGATATGTATAACCCCTAGTCTCTCTATGGATATGTATAACCCCTAGTCTCTCTATGGATATGTATAACCCCTAGTCTCTCTATGGATATGTATAACCCCTAGTCTCTCTATAGATATGTATAACCCCTAGTCTCTCTATGGATATGTATAACTCCTAGTCTCTCTATAGATATGTATAACCCCTAGTCTCTCTATGGATATGTATAACTCCTAGTCTCTCTATAGATATGTATAACCCCTAGTCTCTCTATGGATATGTATAACTCCTAGTCTCTCTATAGATATGTATAACCCCTAGTCTCTCTATGGATATGTATAACCCCTAGTCTCTCTATAGATATGTATAACCCCTAGTCTCTCTATGGATATGTATAACCCCTAGTCTCTCTATGGATATGTATAACCCCTATTCTCTCTATAGATATGTATAACCCCTAGTCTCTCTCTATGGATATGTATAACCCCTATTCTCTCTATGGATATGTATAACCCCTAGTCTCTCTATAGATATGTATAACCCCTAGTCTCTCTATGGATATGTATAACCCCTAGTCTCTCTATGGATATGTATAACCCCTAGTCTCTCTATGGATATGTATAACCCCTAGTCTCTCTATGGATATGTATAACCCCTAGTCTCTCTATAGATATGTATAACCCCTAGTCTCTCTATAGATATGTATAACTCCTAGTCTCTCTATGGATATGTATAACCCCTAGTCTCTCTATGGATATGTATAACCCTAGTCTCTCTATAGATATGTATAACTCCTAGTCTCTCTATAGATATGTATAACCCCTAGTCTCTCTATGGATATGTATAACCCCTAGATATGTATAACTCCTAGTCTCCTATGGATATGTATAACCCTAGTCTCTCTATGGATATGTATAACCCCTAGTCTCTCTATGGATATGTATAACCCCTAGTCTCTCTATAGATATGTATAACCCTAGTCTCTCTATGGATATGTATAACCCCTAGTCTCTCTATGGATATGTATAACCCCTAGTCTCTCTATGGATATGTATAACCCCTAGTCTCTCTATAGATATGTATAACCCCTAGTCTCTCTATGGATATGTATAACCCCTAGTCTCTCTATGGATATGTATAACCCCTAGTCTCCTATGGATATGTATAACCCCTAGTCTCCCTATGGATATGTATAACCCCTAGTCTCTCTATAGATATGTATAACCCCTAGTCCTCTATGGATATGTATAACCCCTAGTCTCTCTATAGATATGTATAACCCCTAGTCTCCCTAATGGATATGTATAACCCCTAGTCTCTCTATGTATATGTATAACCCCTAGTCTCTCTATAGATATGTATAACCCCTAGTCTCCCAATGGATATGTATAACCCCTAGTCTCCCTATGGATATGTATAACCCCTAGTCTCTCTATGGATATGTATAACCCCTAGTCTCCTATGGATATGTATAACCCCTAGTCTCTATGGATATGTATAACCCCTAGTCTCTATGGATATGTATAACCCCTAGTCTCTCTATGGATATGTATAACCCTAGTCTCTCTATGGATATGTATAACCCCTAGTCTCTCTATGGATATGTATAACCCCTAGTCTCTCTATGGATATGTATAACCCCTAGTCTCTCTATGGATATGTATAACCCCTAGTCTCTCTATGGATATGTATAACCCCTAGTCTCTCTATGGATATGTATAACCCCTAGTCTCCCTATGGATATGTATAACCCCTAGTCTCCTATGGATATGTATAACCCCTAGTCTCTCTATGGATATGTATAACCCCTAGTCTCTCTATGGATATGTATAACCCCTAGTCTCTCTATGGATATGTATAACCCCTAGTCTCTCTATGGATATGTATAACCCCTAGTCTCTCTATGGATATGTATAACCCCTAGTCTCTCTATGGATATGTATAACCCCTAGTCTCTCTATGGATATGTATAACCCCTAGTCTCTCTCTATGGATATGTATAACCCCTAGTCTCTCTATGGATATGTATAACCCCTAGTCTCTCTATGGATATGTATAACCCCTAGTCTCTCAATGGATATGTATAACCCCTAGTCTCTCTATGGATATGTATAACCCTAGTCTCTCTATAGATATGTATAACTCCTAGTCTCCCTATGGATATGTATAACCCCTAGTCTCCCTATGGATATGTATAACCCCTAGTCTCTCTATGGATATGTATAACCCCTAGTCTCTCTATGGATATGTATAACCCTAGTCTCTCTCTATGGATATGTATAACCCCTAGTCTCTATGGATATGTATAACCCCTAGTCTCTCTATGGATATGTATAACCCCTAGTCTCTCTATGGATATGTATAACCCCTAGTCTCTCTATGGATATGTATAACCCCTAGTCTCTCTATGGATATGTATAACCCCTAGTCTCTCTATGGATATGTATAACCCCTAGTCTCTCTATGGATATGTATAACCCCTAGTCTCTCTATGGATATGTATAACCCCTAGTCTCTCTATGGATATGTATAACCCCTAGTCTCTCTATGGATATGTATAACCCCTAGTCTCTCTATGGATATGTATAACCCCTAGTCTCTCTATGGATATGTATAACCCTAGTCTCTCTATGGATATGTATAACCCCTAGTCTCTCTATATGGATATGTATAACCCCTAGTCTCTCTATGGATATGTATAACCCTAGTCTCTCTATGGATATGTATAACCCTAGTCTCTCTATAGATATGTATAACCCTAGTCTCTCTATGGATATGTATAACCCCTAGTCTCTCTATGGATATGTATAACCCCTAGTCTCTCTATAGATATGTATAACCCCTAGTCTCTCTATGGATATGTATAACCCTAGTCTCTCTATGGATATGTATAACCCCTAGTCTCTCTATGGATATGTATAACCCCTAGTCTCTCTATGGATATGTATAACCCCTAGTCTCTCTATAGATATGTATAACCCCTAGTCTCCATATGGATATGTATAACCCCTAGTCTCTCTATGGATATGTATAACCCCTAGTCTCTCTATGATATGTATAACCCCTAGTCTCTCTATGGATATGTATAACCCCTAGTCTCTCTATGATATGTATAACCCCTAGTCTCTCTATAGATATGTATAACCCCTAGTCTCTCTATGGATATGTATAACCCCTAGTCTCTCTATGGATATGTATAACCCCTAGTCTCCCTATGGATATGTATAACCCCTAGTCTCTCTATGGATATGTATAACCCCTAGTCTCTCTATAGATATGTATAACCCCTAGTCTCTCTATAGATATGTATAACCCCTAGTCTCCTATGGATATGTATAACCCCTAGTCTCTCTATGGATATGTATAACCCCTAGTCTCTCTATGGATATGTATAACCCCTAGTCTCTCTATGGATATGTATAACCCCTAGTCTCTCTATGGATATGTATAACCCCTAGTCTCTCTATGGATATGTATAACCCCTAGTCTCCCTATGGATATGTATAACCCCTAGTCTCTCTATGGATATGTATAACCCCTAGTCTCTCTGTAGATATGTATAACCCCTAGTCTCTCTATAGATATGTATAACCCCTAGTCTCTCTATAGATATGTATAACCCCTAGTCTCTCTATAGATATGTATAACCCCTAGACTCTCTATGGATATGTATAACCCCTAGTCTCCTATGGATATGTATAACCCCTAGACTCTCTATGGATATGTATAACCCCTAGTCTCTCTGTAGATATGTATAACCCCTAGTCTCTCAATGGATATGTATAACTCCTAGTCTCTCTATAGATATGTATAACCCCTAGTCTCTCTATAGATATGTATAACCCCTAGTCTCTCTATGGATATGTATAACCCCTAGTCTCCCAATGGATATGTATAACCCCTAGTCTCTCTATAGATATGTATAACCCCTAGTCTCTCTATAGATATGTATAACCCCTAGTCTCTCTATAGATATGTATAACCCCTAGTCTCTCTATGGATATGTATAACCCCTAGTCTCCCAATGGATATGTATAACCCCTAGTCTCTCTATAGATATGTATAACCCCTAGTCTCTCTATGGATATGTATAACCCCTAGTCTCTCTATGGATATGTATAACCCCTAGTCTCTCTATAGATATGTATAACCCCTAGACTCTCTATGGATATGTATAACCCCTAGTCTCTCGTCACAGCCTTAACATTATCATGTAAAACATTTAGTAGCAGATTTAATTCTGGATGCCATGATTACTAACCCCGCTCTGTTCTCCTCTCCCCCAGCGGTGACCCGGCCCTACTATGACTTCCTGCTGCGTCAGAAGCACCCGTCTCTGCCCAGCACCGTACCCCAGCAGCAGGTCTTCATGCTGGCTGAGCCCAAACGCAAGGCGACCACCTTTTGGCAGAACATCGGCAGACTGACGCCTTTCAAGAAGTGAAACGTCGGAGAGGAGGATTAGAGGAGAAAGGCTAACGCCTGAACTGACTTTTTTATCCCCAATCCTTTTTTTTCCTTCTCTCGTTTGTTCTTTGTTATACATAATGTTATCCTAATTCATATACTGATTATTGTGAAAGATCAACATGATGATGATGATATTTTTTCTTTGAGAAAGCACTTTATAGGTTGGTTACAATCAGACTTGGGAATGGTTCTCCCGGACATCGTGTATACGTTGGGAGAATGTTACTAGGACTATTTTACCTGCTACTGCTACTACAACTTCAACCAAGCACCGATTGGTACTAATATTACTACTGCTGTGTGATCATGTGACTGCCAATGAGGCTCCTCTTTTTGGAAAGACGTTGACTGACGCAACTAAATGATTTTTTCCCCCAGTGTTTTTGTTTTGTTTCGACAAATGCCAACTGTTCACAGTGCCAGATCAATTTTGCTTTTGTATTTAAGTTTGTGCTGTGTCTGCTATTGAAAAAAAGGTGAAAAGGGGGGATAAAGTTTATTGTACTTCTCTTTGTGCAAAGATGTTTTCCTGGTTTATTTTGAGCATTTCATAACTGTCGATACTTAAGGGTTTGGGTGTGATGGGGTCTTAAATGTTTGTGTAAACAAACAGTCTGAGAAAAACAAATGGTACCCAGATTCGATTCTCAATTCTTCACAAATCTCCCGTTTGAGTTGCAGCAGCCCACAAACGCACACACACCTGACCTTTGTCATTAGCCTTACACTGTGCATATGAGTAATTAACCCCTTTATGGAAGTGCCATCTGAAGTGTGTTCTGGATGCTTTGAAATAGTGTGAAGAGTATGTTTTACCTTTTATCAACCCCTGCAATTACATTCATTTAGCAACATTTTCAAATTCAAGATGTATTCTTCTACTGTGGCAAAATGAGGCTCGATTTAAAAAATATATTTAACCTTCATTTAACTAGGCACAGTTAAGAAAAAAATATATTTACAATGATGGCCTACACCGGCCAAACCCGGACGACGCTTGGCCTATTGTGCGCTGCCCCATGGGACTCCCAATCACGGCCGGTTGTGATACAGCCTCTAGCGCTGAGATGCAGTGTCTTAGACCGCGGCGCCAGTCGGGAGCTTGATTGAAATGGTACAACTGCACTTTCGTCCCCCTGGTAAGTGCAATGCCACAATACCACATGATTTCATATAATCAGGACATTTAACAGACTTTAAATATTGAATATTGAAAGTATAATGTTAGATTTTTCTAGCCTGGTCCCACATCTGTTGTGCTTTTGACAACATTGCTGTCATGACAATTCCACAAGGTGTTGGCAAGAGCACAGAAACAGACTGGTATCCAGGCTGCTTCTTTTCCATACAAGTTTAACAGGGTGGATCACCTTCTGGAAGTTCTACCCATTTCCTTCATGTCCCCAGAGGCTTCATCAGGACGTTTTCTGTTTGTCTGCGACACCTTTCATTTGTAGATGAATATTCATGAGTTTCTGGCAAGACAAAGTTGACTGTTGTGACAAAAAATGTATTTTTGTGTTCCTGCTGATGAAGACTACAGGGAGCTTGAAGAGTCCCAGGAAGTAGGTTAGCTGGGCGAGATGACAGCGAAACAACACCTACTACTGATGCTTTTCATCTCGCTTCACTGTCCAAAAGAACTATAAATTCACATTTGAGAAGGGTAACCTATTTTTTAGACGATCTCAGGCACTGAATTGTTAGTGCGCTGCAGACATTGTGGGTTTCTGTCTACTAAAATCGTAAAGATGCTAAAGTCTGGAGTCATAAACCATGCCTTGTATGCCACCTTCTTAACATGATGGCTTAGGCTTTTTTATGATTCTGATTTGTCCTTTCCATTTCCAAAAAGACAAACTGATCATCTGCGGCTCAATACATATAACACACATTTATAATCAATCAATTGACCATGGCTACTGTACATTGACTGTGAGCAGGTTCAAGAGGCCTACAATATGATGGGGTTGACACAAAGGAGCCTGAATCCAGCTTTCAGTTGGAGATGTTTTCCTCTTCAAAAGAAAGTAGCTCGGTGATGGATTGCTCTCCCCTGGGATCCACTGTGATGTCTGGAGAACCGGGAGACACAGAGGGATGTGTGTGTGTGTATGATTTCTGAAACAAAGTGTGTGTCTTGTCGCCTCGAGGTAGAGATATGGAACATGGCCTCTCAGAATTCAGTATGCAGCCCTATAACTCACCTGTCACGAGGGTTATGCAGCACTATAACTCACCTGTCACGAGGGTTATGCAGCACTATAACTCACCTGTCACGAGGGTTATGCAGCACTATAACTCACATGTGACCAGGGTTTTGATAGGGTTTCTTTTGGATCCACACAAGCATTCTCAAACAGGCAGAGACCATATGGATCTTGAAGCTGGACATTCAGGTATCTATGGCCTAGCATGCTAGAATAACCTTGGTTTAAAAGCAGCATTTGTCTAACATTTTCCCAAATGGTTTATTTTGAGAAGGTTTGGTAAATTGGAATTACATTTGTTACATCATGATGTTTTGACTAAATTGAAGACTGCTGCATGCATAGACCTAAACAGATGTTTTGTAGCTAATGTTGTGTTTTGCCTTTAAAATGCAGTCAGTGTTTTTACAACCTCTGCAGAACATGGCAGTTTCTCTGCTTTGGTATGTCAATATCAATCAAAAAGTCATTCAAATGTCAAAGGCGATTTTGCCCATGACTGAACTGCAAGCCAAACATTTTCAAAAAGTCTGTCGGTCTGGAGTTTACTGACTCTTACTAGAGCTATAATTGGCTGTTGAATATACTGTATACTCCCCCTGCCTCTCCACAATTTGTACACTCATTTTCGATCTATTGAGACATCATACAATCAATACTTTCCCACTGTCACTAATTAGCAAATGATTACCGCCCCCTCCCCCCAATCATTAGTTCATTGTAGTGACAGAGTATTTACACCTGAACTGATGCTATTGTTGTTGTTTTTTTACCTGTATTTAACTAGGCATTGTTATTTAACTAGGATCGTTGATGACCTGGTTCTGAATAGACATCTTTAAACTCATATGTCCCTCTGGTGAGAAGGAAGAGGAGATACAGTAGACTACTTCAGTCTTTCAGTGGTATAAAAACAACCCCAAACATTTCTCTGAATGGTGAATTCCTTGAAATGGTGACTGAGCATTTTTTTATTTGACCTTTAGTTTGACCTTGAAGTGGGCTGGTCCAATGAGAATGAAATGTCCTCTGCAAGAGAACTGTTCTGCCAACGAGTCATTGTTAACTTATATATTGATGTACACATTTCTATTTTCCTGGGTTGGGTGAGTTCTTACTTTCAGTCTCGTTATTTTCAGAAACACATTAAAACACTGAGCCAGGGAGAGTTCCAATGTTTCAACTTAAATATGCGTGCTTGTAAAAAAAAGAAGGTTTAACTATAGTTTGTTTTAATTACGAAATGAAAAAGGAGGTGTTTGTATGGTTGTTTACATATGCACTCAATTATGGGAAAATAAAACGATTCAAAATGTGTCACTGACTGAATTGTGTCCATTTCAGGATCTTATATATATATATATATATATATAGATTCAATCGTTTTTTCCCCTCGTCAATTTACACACAATACCCCATAATGATGAAGCAAAAAGAGGTGTTAAGAAATATCACATTTATACAAGTATTCAGACCCTTTACTCAGTACTTTGTTGAAGCACCTTTGGCAGCGATTACAGCTTTGAGTCTTCTTGGGTATGATGCTACAAGCTTGGTACACCTGTATTTGAGGAGTTTCTCCCGTTCTTCTCTGCAGATCCTCTCAAGCTCTGTCAGGTTGGATGGGGAGCGTCGCTGCACAGCTATTTTCAGGTCTCTCCAGAGATGTTCGATCGGGTTCAAGTCCAGGCTCTGGCTGGGCCACTCAAGGACATTCAGAGACTTGTCCCGAAGCCACTCCTGTATTGTCCCGGTTATTGTCTTGTTGGAAGGTGAACCTTCACCCCAGTCAGATCCTGAACTCTCTGGAGCAGGTTTTCATCAAGGATCTCTCTGTCCTTCGCTCTATTCATCTTTGCCATGATCCAGACTAGTCTCCTAGTCCCAGCGCTAAATACTTTAGGAGACGTAGGGATGTGCCAGGTTTTTTCTAGACATGACGCTTGGCATTTAGGCCAAAGCATTCGATCTTGGTTTCATTAGACCAGAGAATCTTGTTTCTCTGGTGTTTCTTAGGTGCCTTTTGGCAAACTCCAAAAGGGCTGTGATGTGCCTTTTACTGAGGAGTGGCTTCCGTCTGGACACTCTACCATAAAGGCCTGATTGGTGGAGCGCTGCAGAGATGGTTGTCCTTCTGGAAGGTTCTCCCATCTCCACAGAGGAACTCTAGAGCTCTGTCAGAATGACCATCAGGTTATTGGTCACCTCCCTCAGTTTGGCTGGGCAGAAAGGTCTAGAAAGAGTCTTGGTGGTTCTAAACTTCTTCCATTTAAGAATGATGGAGGCCACTGTGTCTCTTGGGAACCTTCAATGCTGCAGACATTTTTTGGTACCCTTCCCCAGATCTGTGCCTCGACACAATCCTGGCTCGAAGCTCTACGGACAATTCCTTCGACCTCATGGCTTGAATTTTGCTCTGACATGCACTGTCAACTGTGGGACCTTATATAGACAGGTGTGTGCCTTTATAAATCATGTCCAATCAATTGAATTTACCACAGGTTGACTCCAATCAAGTTGTAGAAACATCTCAAGGATGATCAATGGAAACAGGATGCATCTGTGCTCAATTTTGAGTATCATTTGAAAACATTTCTAAAAACTCATTTTGGCTTTGTCATTATGGAGTATTGTGTGTAGATCGCTGAGGAAATGTTTTTATTTAATCAATTTTAGAATTGAAGGCTGTAAGGCTGTAACGTAAGCAGTAACGTGACACAATGTGGAAAAAGTCAATATACAGTACCAGTCAAAAGTTGATACACGTACTCATTCAAGGGATTTTCTTACAATATTTGACATTGTTATTTCATAGTTCTGATGTCTTCACTATTATTCTACAATGTAGAAAATGGTAAAAATAAAGAAAAACCCTTGAATGATAGGTGTGTCCAAAATTTTACTCGTACTGTAATGTAATATATATATATATATTTATTACATTACATTACACACACACACTACATGACCAAAAGTATGTGGACAACTGCTCGTCAAACATCTCATTTCAAAATCATGAGCATTAATATGGAGTTGGTCCCTCCTTTGCTGCTATAACAGCCTCCACTCTTCTGGGAAGGCTTTTTCCACTAGATGTTGGAACATTGCTGCGGGGACTTGTTTCCATTCAGCCACAAGAGCATTAGTGAGGTCGGGTACTGATGTTGGGCGATTAGGCCTGGCTCACAGTTGGTGTTCCAATTCATCCTAAAGGTGTTCGATGGGGTTGAGCAGTGGCGGATTTAAGCATAGGCGACATGGGCAGCCGCCCAGGGCAGCATCTTGCCGGGGGTGGCATGGGGCACCCGCACAAAAATAAATATTCTGAATGTTGACATTTGCTCAAGCGGTTTTCTATCACTCATTCGCCCAGGAAGCCATACAAGCTAGAACTGCCACTGGGGATGAGGTCAGGACTCTGTACAGGCCAGTCAAGTTCTTCCACACCGATCTCGACAAACCATTTCTGAATGGACCTCGCTTTGTGCAGGGGGCATTGTCAATGCTGAAATAGAAAAAGGTCTTCCCCAACATGTTGCCACAAACTTGGAAGCACAGAATCTTCTGGAATGTCATGGTATGCTGTAGCGTTAAAATGTTTCCCTTCACTGGAAGTAAGGGGCCTAACCTGAACCATGTAAAACATCCCCAGACCATTATTCCTCCTCCACCAAACTTTATAATTGGCACTATGCATTCAGGCAGGTAGTATTCGCCTGGCATCCACCAAACCTCGATTTGTCCGTTGGACAGCCAGATGGCAAAGCGTGATTCATCACTCCAGCGAGCTTTACACCACTCCAGTTGACGCTTGGCATTGCGCATGGTGATCTTAGTCTTGTGTGCGGTTGCTCGGCCACGGAAACCCATTACATGAAGCTCCTGACGAACAGTTCTTGTGGTGACGTTGCTTCCAGAAGCAGTTTGGAACTCGGTCATGAGTGTTGCAACAGACGATTTTTACACACTACACTCTCCAGCACTCGGCGGTCCCATTCAAGCTCAATGTGTGGCCTACCACTTCGTGGCTGAGCAGTTGTCGCTTCTAGACGACAACAAGCTGAATTGCACAAAAAGGACTTCACAGGCAAGGATATTGCTGCCAGTAAGATTGCACCAAAATCAACCATTTATCGGATTATCAAGTACTTCAAGGAGAGCGGCTCAATTGTTGTGAACAAGGCTTCAGGGCGCTCAAGAAAGTCCAGCAAGCGGCAGGACCGTCTCCTAAAGTTGATTCAGCTGCGGGATCGGGGCACCACCAGTACAGAGCTTGCTCAGGAATGGCAGCAGGCAGGTGTGAGTGCATCTGCACGCACAGTGAGGCGAAGACTTTTGGAGGATGGCCTGGTGTCAAGAAGGGCAGCAAAGAAGCCACTTATCTTCAGGGACAGACTGATATTCTGCAAAAGGTACAGGGATTGGACTGCTGAGGACTGGGGTAAAGTCATTTTCTCTGATTTTCCCGGATGCCCCAGACACAGCTTGTCCGGAAAAGACAAGGTGAGCGCTACCATCAGTCCTGTGTCATGCCAACAGACCATTCATGTGTGGGGTTGCTTCTCAGCCAAAGGATGCAGTGCCCTAGACCACTGCACCACTCACCTAAGAACACAGCCATGAATAAAGAATGGTACCAACACATCCTCCGAGAGCAACTTCTCCCAACCATCCAGGAACAGTTTGGTGACGAACAATGCCTTTTATTATTTTTATTTTACCCCTTTTCTCCCCAATTTCGTGGTATCCAATTGTTAGTAGTTACTATCTTGTCTCATCGCTACAACTTCCGTATGGGCTCGAAGGTCGAAAGCCATGTGTCCTCTGAAACACACCAACCAAGCCGCACTGCTTCTTAACACAGCACGCATCCAACCCGGAAGCCAGCCGCACCAATGTGTCGGAGGAAACACCGTGCACCTGGCGACCTGGTTAGCGCGCACTGCACCCAGCCCGCCACAGGGGTCGCTAGTGCGCGATGAGACAAGGATATCCCTACCGACCAAACCCTCCCTATACCGGATGAGGCTAGGCCAATTGTGCGTCGCCCCACGGACCTCCAAGGCCGCGGCCGGCTGCGACAAAGCCAGGGAGCGAACCCAGAGTCTCTGGTGGCTCAGCTAGCACTGCGATGCAGTGCCCTAGACCACTGCGCCACCCGGGAGGTCCGAACAATGCCTTTTCCAGCATGATGGAGCACCTTGCCATAAGGCAAAAGTGATAACAAAGTGGCTCTGGGAACAAAACATCGATATTTTCGGTCCACAGCCAGGTAACTCCCCAGACCTTAATCCCATTGAGAACTTGTTGTCAATCCTCAAGAGGCGGGTGGACAAACAAACACCCACAAATTCTGACAAACTCCAAGCATTGATTATGCAAGAATGGGCTGCCATCAGTGTGGCCCAGAAGTTAATTGACAGCATACCAGGGCGGATTGCAGAGGTCTTGAAAAAGAAGGGTCAACACTGCAAATATTGACTCTTCGCATCAACTTCATGTAATTGTCAATAAAAAGCCTTTGACACTTATGAAATGCTTGTAATTATACTTCAGTGTTCCATAGTAACATCTGACAAAAATATCTAAAGACACTGAAGCAGCAAACTTTGTGAAAATTAATATTTGTGTCATTCTCAAAACTTTTGGCCACGACTGTAGACGCTGAAGGCAGATATGAGACACATGGTCCACCTAGTGGGCATTTAAACAATGACTTGCATTATCTGACCAGATTACTGCAGTGAGCCTGAAAACAAAAGGTATCACCATGGGCTAGCTAGACGCAGGCTTCAGAAGACAGCTTGGAGCATGTGTTATAGTGGTCAGCTTAAACACCATATAGCCTGGCTCCCCAGAAATGTGAAGGTGACATGATTCAATGAAATTCTTAAATAAAAACAATTGACAATTCTCATAATTGTATTTTTTGGTCTTTCTTGAAAATAAAAACAAATAAAAACACATAAAACATTACAAAACAGATTCAGTAACTGAGGTGACATCTTGTAAAGGCACTATAGACGAGCAAATCAAAGACAATGATATATTGGTAAGTTCTGGTGGGGCCTTGAGGTGACTAGCAAACAATGTCAAGTTCTGGCTTCCTTAAAACAGAGCATCTCAAATGTGTATTTTCTTCCAATAGTGCTAAGCAAATTCTAATCTATTTAATCCATTCAAATAAATCCAAGATAAAAGTTTAAAACCTGTTAAAGTCTGTAGCTCTTGGTGTGGTTAAACCCAAACCAATAACAGAAAGGAATCTGTAGAAATGTTCAGGTGTGATACATACATTACGTCTGTATGCACAATGGCTTTTGTATTTCAATCCGCTTTCAGCTAATAGAATTAAACACAAACACGCTCACATGCATACAACTGCTCTCGCTCCATCACTCACTGTAGGATGGAGTCCGAATAGTTGTAAATTGCTTCCTTTCCTCAAATCCTTTCCTTTGTGACCAGAAATAGATGAACTGTCATGACAGGTCTGTGTCATCCTGCTAGCTTCCTTTAAGGCCAGTACTTGAGTTGAACTGAAATTGGTGCCTGTACTCATTTTGGGTGCCAGATACTTTTTAGCTAATGGGAACAGGAGCTCAAGTAGTAAAACATTGGAGGTGCCTGTACTCAGGTCCGGTGAAGTAAAGCACTGTTCAGGGTCTCATCGTTTCCTTTCTCTTGGACCATTGGCATATCTAAGACCTTTAGGACTCAAGTCTGTGTCACATCTTCCATGGGCAAAGAGCGTGAATAATGTTTACGTGTTGGATATCAGACATCTGAGACAGAGGCTTAAAACTCAAAAAGGCCAATTTTCCCATAATACAAAAATGGCCAACAGACAAATGTTAACACAGCAATCCCCCAGAGAAATAAATGCATCCTAGCAACATTACCAAAAACAAGCAACGAAAACAATTGTTCTGCACAGCGTTGTGTGTTAAACTCAAGTTACCTGTTTGTGTGAAATCAACTTGTTCCTTTCTTTTAATGTTTCACATTAAGAAATGGCATCAGTGATTCAAAATGGCAGTTTTTTTCTTTCTTTTGTAGTTCATTAGAATGTTTCTTTTTGATGATTTGGCATTAGTCACGGAAGGTAGATTGAGCTAGTGTTGTTTCTTCTTTTACACTGAGGGTACAGAACATTAAGAACACCTGCTGTTTCCATGAGACTGACCAGGTGAATCCAGGTGAAAGCTATGATCCCTTATCGAAGGATTTTCAAGCCGTGAGACATGGACTGTGTACGTGTGCCAATCAGAGGGTGAAAGGGCAAGGCAAAAGACTTAAGTGTCTTTGAACAGGGTATGGTAGGTGCCAGGCGCACCGGTTTGTGTCAACAACTGCAACACTACTGGGTGTTTCACGCTCATTGGTTTCATCGTGTATCAAGTATGGTCCACTACCCAAAGGACATCCAGCCAACTTGACACAACTGTGGGAAGCATGGGGAGTCAACATGGGCCAGCCTCCCTGTGGAATGATTTTGACACCTTGTAGAGTCAAGGCCCCAATGAATTAAAACTGTTCTGAGGGCAAAGGGGGGGGTGCAACTCAATATTAGGAAGGTGTTCCTGATGTTCATACACTCAGTGTATATACACACGCATTCAACTCAATATGGATCCCAACAGCAAAACAAATTCAAACTCCCTTTGCACCACTTAATAGAGTTAGCTATAAAAATCGCAAGGCGGTACACAAAACACAACTTAGCCGTCAGACACAAGATATGCAGCAGAGTGAGTGAAGGATTCTTGGACAGCATCATTCAAAACAGGAATAGTCAGCAGTAGGAATATTCCCTTCATCCTGTTCTGAACACACCTGGTGCTGTTTTGTAGTTGGGCTTCAGATTCACAGTATGCTTGGAAAGGAAGGAAGAACAGCTGACACGAGACACCGGAGAGCGTCATCACCAACTGGAGTGTGAATGCATATCTACGACCTTCTGACCTGGAGAGAGAAGCAGAGAAACAGTTGTTTAAATACATTAAATACACAGTAATAATATGTACTGTCGGTCTATCAACACATAAAAGTACTTCTACTGACAGGGGGGTATTATCCTAATTGACATGAAGCTATTGCCCACAGCTAACCTTCCCCGCCCAACAAAATATAAATACCCTACCTGCATTTAAATATTTCCTGACTAGAAATTGTAACCATTATGTATTCTATTGTCAGTGCTGTTTCCCAGTGTTCATTCCCATCCATTTTGACCAGAGATAATATGATATGGAGGATGTATTTAGTACTCACAGTGCCATCACTTTACCACTGGGGGGGAACATAGCTGTAGGTGGGCACGCCTGGGTGTCGGTATGTGGGCATTGTAACTTGGTGGGGGGTCGGGGAGTGCGTCAACAAAGTTCCTGGAGAAAGGAAGGAGGTGGGAGAGGTCTAGAAATTAGACAGAGCTAAACCCATTTATTTAACACTGTTGCGACCAGATTTATATACAAAAAAAAAAAAAGGAAAATGCATTAAAAAAAATTATAAATGGAACTCGCCGGCTGACATGGCCATAGTGGTCCCTGCTATCATCCCCATGGCTACGCCGTTGTGGGGGCGGGACTGGTGATGCATGGGCGGGGCATACATGGCTGCTGGCATCCCATTGGACTGGACCACTGTAGTGTGATGAATGACATGGGGTGGGGCTGCGTACAGAGGCTGTGTGTAGTAAGTGCCTTGCTGCTGAGAGAGAGAGGGCAAAGTGTTAATAGGTACAGTTTTATGAAACAGAAAGTAATATTTTAAACTGTACATACAGTTGAAGTCGGAAGTTTACATACACCTTAACCAAATACATATAAACTCAATTTCACAATTCCTGACATTTAATCCTAGTAAAAATTCCCTGTTTTAGGTCAGTTAGGATCACCACTTTATTTTAAGAATGTGAAATGTCAGAATAATAGTAATAATAATCTTTTATTTCCTTCATCACATTCCCAGTGGGTCAGAAGTTTACATACCCTCAAATAGTATTTGGTAGCATTGCCTTTAAATTGTTTAACTTGGGTCAAACGTTTCATGTAGCCTTCCACAAGCTTCCAATAGGTTGGGTGAATTTTGGCCCATTCCTCCTGACAGAGCTGGTGTAACTGAGTCAGGTTTGTTGCTTCAATATATCCACATCATTTTCCTGCCTCATGACGGCATCTATTCTGTGAAGTGCACCAGTCCCTCCTGCAGCAAAGCACCCCAAAAAGTACAATCTTTGTCCCCATGTGCAGATGCAAATCGTAGTCTGGCTTTTTATGGCGGTTTTGGAGCAGAGGCTTCTTCCTTACTGAGCAGCCTTTCAGGTTATGTCAATATAGGACTTGTTTTACTGTGGATATAGATACTTTTGTACCCGCTTCCTCCAGCATCTTCACAAGGTCCTTTGCTGTTGTTCTGGGATTGATTTGCAGTTGTCGCACCAAAGTACGTTCATCTCTAGGAGACAGAACGCATCTCCTTCCTGAGCGGTATGATGGCTGCCTATCAGAAGCTTCTAAAGCCATGACATCCTTTTCTGGAATTTTCCAAGCTGTTTAAAGGCACAGTCAACTTAGTGTATGTAAACTTCTCAGCCACTGGAATTGTGATACAGTGAATTATAAGTGTAAATAATCTGTCTGTAAACAATTGTTGGAAAAATGACTTGTGTCAGGCACAAAGTAGATGTTCTAACCGACTTGCCAAAACTGTAGTTTGTTAACAAGAGATTTGTGGAGTGGTTGAAAAACATGTTTTAATGACTCCAACCTAAGTGTATGTAAACTTCCAACATCAACTGTAACTGCCTTAATGTTGCTGGACCCCAGGAAGAGTAAATACCAATACTAAATGTCAGTGCCACAGTGAGACAAGTACAACTACAGCAGCAATAAACAGCAAGCTAATGTGTATCTGAATTGTCTAAGGCAGACAGATATTATTACATTCCGTCTGACCTAAGTAACTGTTATGACCTTGTAACAATGCAGCGATAAATACCAATTCTGCAGTACAACAAATAAGATAAACAGGTTCAGTTACATCATACTACTTCAGACGGTAGAGGCAGATGATCTCAGTTGACTAACTGACTGACCTGTGTGTAGGGGTTCTGTTGGGGGTAGGTGCTCCTCACAGGGAAGACTGCTGCAGGATAGAGGTTGGGTGATGAGGAGTAGGGTGGGACAGCCCCCGTGGTGGGCGAGCAGGTCATTTTAAAAGGAGTGCCCGGAGCGTAACCTATAAGAGAGGGTTTCAGAGATATAAACACACAACAAGGAGAGGCGTTGTTAACACACCGTCTAGTGTATTACACATTTTAACAGGGAACCCCCCACAGTTGAAGTCGGAAGTTTACATACACTTAGGTTGGAGTCATTAAAACTCATTTTTCAACCACTCCACAATTATCTTGTTAACAAACTATAGTTATGGCAAGTTGGTTAGGACATCTACTTTCTGCATGACACAAGTAATTTTTCCAACAATTGATTACAGACAGACATTGCTTTAGAAGCTTCTGATAGGCTAACTGACATGATTTGAGTCAATTGGAGGTGTACCTGTGGATGTATTTCAAGGCCTACCTTCAAAGTCAGTGCCTCTTTGCTCATGGGAAAATCAAAAGAAATCAGCCAAGACCTCAGAAAAAAAGGACCTTGTGAAGATGCTGGAGGAAACAGGTACAAAAGTATCCATATCCACAGTAAAACAAGTCCTATATCGACATAACCTGAAAGGCCGCTCAGCAAGGAAGAAGCCACTGCAAATGGGGACAAAGATTGTACTTTTTGGAGAAATGTCCTCTGGTCTGATGAAACAAAAATAGAACTGTTTGGCCATAATGACCATTGTTATGTTTGGAGGAAAAGGGGAGGATTGCAAGCTGAAGAGCACCATCCCAACCGTGAAGCACGGGGGTGGAAGCATCATGTTGTGGGGGTGCTTTGCTGCAGGAGGGACTGGTACACTTCACAAAACAGATGGCATCATGAGGGAGGAAAATTATGTGGATATATTGAAGCAACATCAAGACATCAGTCTTGTTAAAGCTTGGTCGCAAATGGGTCTTCCAAATGGACAATGACCCCAAGCATACTTCAAAAGTTGTTGCAAAATGGCTTAAGGACAACAAAGTCAAGGTATTGGAGTGGCCATCACAAAGCCCTGACCTCATCCTATAGAAAATGTGTGGGCAGAACTGAAAAAGTGTGTGCGAACAAGGATGACTACATACCTGACTCAGTTACACCAGCTCTGTCAGGAGGAATGGGCCAAAATTCACCCAACCTATTGGAAGCTTGTGGAAGGCTACATGAAACGTTTGACCCAAGATAAACAATTTCAAGGCCATGCTACCAATTGAGTGTATGTAAACTTCTGACCCACTGGGAAAGTGATGAAAGAAATAAAAGCTGAAATAAAATCATTCTCTCTACTATTATTCTGACATTTCACATTCTTAAAATAAAGTGGTGATCCTAACTGACCAAAGACAAGGAATTTTTACTCAGATTAAATGTCAGGAATTTGAGTTGAAAATTGAGTTTAAATGTATTTGGCTAAGGTGTACGTAAACTTCCAACTTCAACTGTAATATAAACACACTACCAGTCAAAAGTTTGGACACACCTATTCATTCCAAGGTTTTTCTTTATTTTTTACTATTTTCTACACCATGGAATAATAGTGAAGACAACAAAACTATGAAATAACATATGGAAGCATGTAGTATCAAAAAAAGTATTAAACAAATCAAAATATATTTTATACATGACATTTTTCAAAGTAGCCACCCTTTGCCTTGATGACAGCTTTGTACACTCTTGGCTTTCTTTCAACCAGCTTCATGAGGTAGTCACCTGGAATGCATTTCAATTAACAGTTGTGCCTTGTTAAAAGTTAATTTGTGGAATTTCTTTCCTTCTTAATGCGTTTGAGCCAATTGGTTGTGTTGTAACAAGGTAGGGGTGGTATACAGAAGATAGGCCTATTTAGTAAAATACCAAGTCCATATTATGGCAAGAACTGCTCAAATAAGCAAAGAGAAACAGCAGTCCATCAATACTTTAAGACATGAAGGTCAGTCAATCCAGAAAATTTCAAGAACTTTCAAAGTTTCTTCAAGTGCAGTCAAAAAAAACATTAAGCACTATGATGAAACTGGCTCTCCCGAGGACTGTCACAGGAAATTAAGACCCAGAGTTACCTCTGATGCAGAGGATAAGTTCATTAGAGTTACCAGCCTCAGAAATTGCAGCCCAAATAAATGCTTCACAGAGTTCAAGTAACAGACACATCTCAACATCAACTGTTCAGAGGAGACTGCGTGAATCAGGCCTTCTTGGTCGAATTGCTGCAAAGAAACCACTACTAAAGGACACCAATATGAAGAAGAGACTTGACTGGGCCAAGAAACACAAGCAATCAATGTACATTAGACCAGTGGAAATCTGTCCTTTTTTCTGAGGAGTCCATATTTGAGATTTTTGGTTCCAACTGCCGTGTCTTTGCGAGACGCAGAGTAGGTGAACAGATCATCTCCGCATGTTTGGTTCCCACCGTGAAGCATGGAGGAGGACGTGTGATGGTGCTTTGCTGGTGACACTGTGATTTATTTAGAATTCAAGGCACACTTAACCAGCATGGATACCACAGAATTCTGCAGCAATAAGCCATTCCATCTCGTTTGCACTTAGTGGGACTATCGTTTGTTTTTCAACAGGACAATGACCCAAAACACACCTCCAGGCTGTGAAAGGGCTATTTGACCAAGAGGGAGAGTGATGGAGTGCTGAAAAACCTTTGAATGAGTATGTTTATCCAAACTTTTGACTGGTACTGTATACCACGGGTATGACAAAACATATATTTTTACTGCTCTAATTATGTTGGTAACCAGTTTATAATAGCAATAAGGCACCTTGGGGGCTTGTGGTATATGGGCAGTATATACCACAGCTAAGGGCTGTATCCAGGCACTCCAAGTTGCGTCATGCATAACACTAAGGTTGTGGGTTCAATTCCCAGGGATCATATACAAAAACAATCTATGCACTCACTGTACAAGAGTAGGCTACATGCAGCTCTCTGAGAGGGACTGATAACTTACCTGTGGGGAAGGCTGGGTGGTTGGCTCCAGGGTGGTACATGTTGGGAGTGTAAGCAGGGCCAGCCGAGTACCCCCCAGGAAATCCAGCTGCAGGGTCAAAGGTCATATATAAGTGACAAGAAAATCAGAAGCGTCAGACATTCATTTAGAGAAACGAGTGTGTGTTAATTACCCCCTAGTCTGTCCGGGTGGTAAACATTTCCCAATCCATTACACACTAGTTACACTGCTTACCTGGGTATCCTACTAAATGTCCCTTAGGGTTGACATAGGGGACCCCTGTTGGTGCAGGGTTGTACACTGGGTTCATAATGCACTCCTTTCAGATACTGCAACAAAGACAAGACACATTGTTGAGAAAATGTATTGTAAAAAATAAAAAATAGTATTTTATTCAGTGGCTATATAACTAGCTAACGTTACATTGATCAATGATTTTTGTCATTCATAATTAGCTATCATACGGCGCCCTTTCGCTTGATGCCTGTGGTTAAACGTAATGGGACCCTTGCCTTGATCGCAGCAGTAGCTAACGTTAGCAAGCTAAATGTATGTTGGTTATCGAAATATAAAATGCCTAGCGTAGCTAGCAAGCTAGATTTAAACAAGCTAGATTTAAAACATGTTATTGTCCGTCTGTGCTGATAAATTCCATCAGGTAGCTATACAAATTTAGCTAGCTACCTAACAGACGCGTTTATCAATAGGCGATGCAGTAACTCCACAAAAACACAAGGGCCGGGCGTTTAGCATCTAACGTTCTCTATGTATCGTGTACTGGCTCTTTCAGTCACCCTTCAACTATCTCTTCGTCTTTGCCAATATTGGCAACAGGTTTAACAATAGATGTCAACTGTGATGTTTACCTCTAGTTTTCAATGATACTCACAGTTGTAATTCTCAGTTTCCGACTGCTGTTCTTTGGCTCGACTCCTTACTTTTGGGTATTGTATTTTGGTTCTCACTGTCTGGTTGAGTTGACACTTTTTTATGCTTGGCTCACTGCACACTAAAATGATCCAGCAGCGGGCGTCACTTCCGAGTACAGCTTGTGGCGCTTTCATGAAAACTGGGATCTCAGGAAAAACAAGGTAAAGTCATGACGTTATAGTGATCTTTAGGTCGGAAAGTCGGAGGCATCTTGAAGGCATTGATATCGTAATTCTGGGATTTCCAAGTTCCCAGTTGTTTTGAAAGCTGTATGAAGCTCATCTTGCCCATGTCACATGATGTGGTACTGTATAAAATGTTGACTTTCGTTTTACTGTCTCTGGGACGGCATTTATGTGAAACATTTTATACACCATTATATAACTCGTATATCCCAAGTAGAGTAAAGAAAACACTGATGCATAGGCAACGTCTGTCTGGAACCAAATAATTACGAAGTTGTACAAGTTATCATATTGGACCTGTTTAGGTGCTGGCATTGCTCAGCAATAAATTATTCATACAAAACCGGTATCAAACCTCAAATAAGCATTCTTGCATCCATCGAATAACAATTCTAACCATGAGTATTACACTATTATACAACGGGTTGGTCTAATCCTGAATGTTGATGGGTTAAACGCGCATTCCAGTCGGTGTCTATTCCACAAATTTCCACCGGCTAAATCTATGACCTTAACCCTCCTGCTGTGTTCCGGTCGAATTGGACCGATTTACAAGTTTTCTCTCTGAAAAATGTAGTTATTTTAATCTGATTTTCATAAGGCTCCATGACTTTGCACACACAGGGCATCTGAACACACAAAGTACATTTTGATGATTTCATTACATTTGGGGTGTTTTATTTAACTTTTGTACACCTGTGGTGTTCCCGGTCATTTTGACCAGTCATTAGAAATGAATGGGTGAGACTACAATTAGTGTATAAAATTGAGTTCAGGCACATGCCCATTCATCAGATGGACACATTTCCTCTCCCAGACCCCCACATGCATGTTTGTTTGAGCACATACACACACCTCGCTCCCCTTCTTGGCTTCCATGTCAACCCCCAACTCCGAAGGGAACCTTTCCCCAATAGAATATTTCCCCCACGGGAACCACACCTGTTGACATTCTCACAAACAATCGCAACATTGTTTCAATAGTATATGGAACTTTTCTCACAGCTCTGGTATATAAAGCTTTTTTGAGGCCTTGCTTACAATTCATTCTGTGGCAGCACAATGACCAAACTTTATACTGTATGTGAGGCTCTTGGGTCATATCTTTGATCATGACACTGGTGAGGAGGAGAGAGTCCTTGTTAAACTTTGTCACAAATTAGTCTGTGATAAATAGCACAATTTGTTTCATCTGAGTATTTGTTATAGTCAAAATAATCCATACATTATGCTTTTTTTTTTAACTCAAAAACGAGTTGTATGAGCTCAGGTCAATGAGGCCTACGGGCCATAAATAGCAAATAGAAGTTCAAAACTAGTAATGTTCACAAGAACTTCAGTTGATAAAAAGATTTAACACATTAGGTGTTAATATATGTATTATTATGGATTTATAGCTGGGGCGGTCATTTTGGACCCGGGAACACAGAATTAATTAACATGAAATGAACATAACAGGACGGTTAAAATGCCTATTTACTCTGTTCCATCTGACTGTGCAATCGACTGTCTCATCAGCCCAGGCAGGGAAGTTATTAACTTGATCTCCAATATAAAAAGCATATAGACATTATCACATTTATTTTAGTCTAACATTCAGCCAGTCGAAATCATGAATCAGCTGGCATCATTTTCATGGATATACACAAAGAAATGTCTATTGAAAAAATGTCAAACGAAACGAAGTGCAGATAGTTTGCGGTCTTTCCAGCTTCAGTTTGAAGTTTTTGTGTTAGCTGTTTTGTTGGTTAGCTCTTAGCTCCTCTGAACAACGGTGTCCTAACGAGAAAACACATTTTCTATGCCAGGCGAAATCGTGCCTCATTAGCTTATTGTTATGGATGTATCCAAATAAATGTCACTCGAAAACAGGTTAATTAAACAAATGCAGCTACTGTTATTCTGCCTGCACTGTTTGAAGTTAGCCGTAGTTGGCTAGTTGGCAAGCAAGGGATAAGAATGTTGCTAGCCAGTATAGCGATAGAACATTTAGAACCTACGACTGGGTCGCGTCCATAGATACAGAACAAAAAGACTGAACGACTGGGTCGCGTCCATAGATACAGAACAAAAAGACTGAACGACTGGGTCGCGTCCATAGATACAGAACAAAAAGACTGAACGTCTGGGTTTTGTCTCTGGCAACCGAACCAATTGAACGACCAGCCGGCTTGGGTAGCAACCATAGATTTGTTTCGGGACTATATCTTGTGGAAGGAAGATATAGTATGAATAAATTCATCAAAATAACGTTTTTAATGAACATCTGTCAATCATTATTTATATTGGTAACCAGTTGTATAAAAGTGATAATGCCCTCGAAGCCGGTGTATTGGAGGATATGGCACCCGTAACGATATCTTCCAAACAACGCCTTCGAGGGCATTATCACTTCATTAGGGCAACCCACAGAATAGAAATTGACCCTGTGAACAGATCTAGGATCAATCAGTAAACCATACTACAAATTTGAGGATGGACTCTTAAGGGGTAAAAATCTAAACTGACTGTAGATCAGCTGCGAGGGCCGCTGTATGACTGACAAAGGTCCTAACAGGTACACAAAGTAAAATACAGCTATTATAATTTAAGACAAAACGTTGATCATGGGATTATCTTTGTCTCCTTCTTTATAATTGAAGATGGCGGATCAGAATAAATATTTAATTTATAAATATATGATTTATCATTTCCATACAAAAATGTCCGGGACCTGACTGGATTTCGCGTTTGTCTTCCCACTTTACCAACCCGGTCTGGGTCCATCGAATTAAATGCCTGACAATATCACCGCCGTGATTTAGCTAGTATTTAGAAATGGTCCATTTTAATACATTTTAGTTAACAATTTATGCTGTAAAACACTGTTCATCGGTCGTTATTCTCAATTTAGCAAATTATGTCGGGAGAGGCCGCCGGAGGGGCGTCCTCTTGCATTGGCGCAGCCGCTGCCAGTTGTAGCTCAGCTGGGTCATCCTATGTTGCAGCGGGCGGAGAAGTGGGAATAGCAGGCAGGCTACCTAGTCGGGTTCTGGAGCATGTGTTCTCCTATCTGGACTTGTATGATTTGATGCGGTGCTCGTTGGTGTGCTGGCACTGGAACAACTGCCTCGCGGATGAGAACAGCGAGGTGTGGCGGAGTCTGTGCGCTCGCTCTCTTTTTGAAGAGGCACTGCGCTCCGACATTCTTTGCAATCTGACAACATACAAGGGAAAGGTAGCAGCTACTTGCTAAGCTAATAACGTTTGTTTAATATTTGAATACCGAAGTGAAGGCCTATAGCTGTTGTTACAGATTTTGATTTCAATCCAGAAGATACCACATTGTGAAAAGATCACAAACCCAATCAGCACACATTAACTTGCCATTCAATCATAGCCTAGGCTACTCATCAATGGTATGAGTCTCCCTGTCTGTCATGCACAGAATAGTGCCTAGCCGTCTATACACACACGTCCAGTTGTTTATATATGCAGCAACGCCAGCTTTAAATACGATCCATAAGCATGGTGCAATCATTTCCTTGAATGAGATAATATTTTAAGTAAAATGGAATAGCAATGATTTTTGGTTGGTATGCATGTTGATTCTGCTCTCAATCACTTGGATTTATGTCCTCTTCAAAACCCTAGCACATCTTTGTCTGCCTCTCCTGCAGCTCAAGTCCTACCTGCACGCTCTGAGTTCCCATGACTGCTCACGCAACGTCTACGTGAAGAAGAACGGTTTCACCCTTCACCGCAACCCCATTGCCCAGAGCACCGACGGAGCCCGCGGCAAGATCGGCTTCTCTGAGGGCCGCCATGCCTGGGAGATCTGGTGGGAGGGGCCCCTGGGGACCGTGGCAGTGATTGGCATTGCCACCAAGCGTGCTGCCATGCAATGCCAGGGCTATGTGGCCCTCCTGGGCAGTGACAACCAGAGCTGGGGCTGGAATCTGGTGGATAACAACCTGCTCCACAATGGGGAGGTCAACGGGAACTTCCCTCAGTGCAACAACGCACCCAAATACCAGGTAGGTTAACGTTTTTCTCCTGGGTCGTATTGATAAGTGCACACCATAGCAAAATGTGTTGCAACGGAAACGACAGCTAAACAGTGAGATTAGTGCCGGAGTTCAGGGACTTTGTCACCATGGGGTGGGTAGGCTGCAGACAGGAATAGACAACATATCTGTATGCATCAACTAAAAATGTTCAATTGAAGTTCTAAGCCATTGTTTTAGACTGATGACCCATCCCAATGAAGTGATTCTAGTTGAAATATTATAAACATTTATTGGTGGGATGAGTTAGGCCTGTGCAGTAGAATGCATGTCAAGAAGAACGCTACCTTAAATTAGAAGTTCTCTCAACAGTAATCATGTTAAATTGTAGCGTGAAAGAGAAGCCATTCCCTGTATTGTAGCTGTTACTTATTGTTATATTACTTTCTAGTGTAATGGTGTCCGTCCACAGATCGGGGAGAGGATACGAGTGATTCTTGACATGGATAACAAGACCTTGGCCTTCGAGAGAGGCTTTGAGTTTCTGGGAGTGGCCTTCAGAGGGCTGCCTAAAGCCTGCCTCTTCCCGGCCGTCTCAGCTGTCTATGGCAACACTGAGGTGACCATGGTCTACCTTGGCAAGCCTCTGGATGGATAGCACCGCCACAACACCCGCTGGTGCCACGTCACATCAGGTGTGCCAAGGATAATGACTGATGGTTGACACCGAGAGGATTCTAAACGAACATTCCACAACCACAGGAATGGACTACAAAATCAACATGGGATGAGAGTGAACTATTGATGGACAAGAGAATTTGACCAGGGTGGGGGAAGTGATCGTTGATGGACAAGAGGGTTTGACTAGATTTTTGGGAAGTGATAATTGATGGAGGGTGGGGGACTGGGGGCTGTTTCAAAGGTGTTTCTGACTCAACGTGGATCCTATCCACTTCAGCTGCTGGACCATTTTATTTAGAGTACGGGAGGACTTTACTTGTTTTTTTTATGTTATTTTATGAAGTAACAACACTGAGTCCTGTACATGCGGACGGTTTTATGATGTCTGTTCCTATGAGGCAAAACCAAATATGAACTGTGGCAAATAAAGACAAATCATAACGTGTGTGTGTGACAATGCAAGCTGTAACATTTCTAGAGTACACGTGTAACTGCCATGGATGGAACAGCAAGGGGGACACTTCAGAGGACTATACCGTATGGGACACTTGGAAAAGACTGCTTCAGTAGAAAAGCTAGTCATTGCAGTATAACTGAAACGTCTCCTCTCTTCAGATACATTGTATAGGAGAGCAGAAGTGAGGAGACCATGCTACTGTGAATCCATTTTAATTGTGGTGGTATTCATCATAGTATTTCATTATATTTATTTGTAGGTTTTAATTCGTGGTACTATTGAAGAGGTCATGGAACCTTCAAAATAAAGTCTACCTGGTGCCAGTCTGTAATTGATTGATTGAGTGTTTCATAATGCTTCCACAAGAGGGCAATCATTGACTTCTATATAAAATAAGAACCACCCGATGATATTTGTTGTGAAATCTGTGAATGTATTGTCATTTTTTTAAAATTGTATAAACTGCCTTAATTTTGCTGGACCCCTTGGCAGCAGCAGCTAATTGGGACCCATAATAAATACAAATAGGACATTATTTTACTTACTTCCCAAATTGAAAGCCACCTTTCAATGTCTCTAGTCATATTGTACTCTCCCTTTTATCTACAATCAAATGATTTCTGTTTTGTCTGACTTTCTCATACAATTGGTGTTTGTGGGCTGAGTTAACTGCAGCACTATGTAATTTCCTATGCCCCAATATAAACTGAACAAAAATATAAACGCAACATGCAATGTGTTGGTCCCATGTTTCATGAGCTGAAATAAAAGATCCCAAGAATTTTCTATACTCACAAAAACCTTATTTCTCTCAAATTCTGGAACAAATTTGTTTATATCCCTTTGCCAAGATAAACCATCCACCTGACAGGTGTGGCATATCAAGAAGCTGATTAAACAGCATGATATTTACACCTTGTGCTGGGGAAAATAAAATGGCACTCTCAAATGTGCAGTTTTGTCACAACACAATGCCACAGATGTCTCAAGTTTTCGGGGAGCGTGCAATTGGGAAAGTGACTGCAGGAATTTCCACCAGAACTTTTGCCAGAAAATGTCATGTTAATTTCCCTACCATAGACTGACATCAGCAAACTGCTCGCCCACACAATGCCATACACACAGTCTGGCATCTGCCCAGCTGCACATCCGGCTTCTTCACCTGCTGGATCATCTGAGACCAGCCACCCGGACAGCTGATGACCTGTGGGTTTGCACAACCGAAGGATTTCTGTACATCTGACTCTCAGAAACCGTCCCAGGGAAGCTCATCTGCTTGCTCGTTGTCCTCACCAGGGTCTTGACCTGACTGCAGTTCTGCGTCGTAACCAACTTCAGTGGGCAAATGCTCACCTTCGATGGCTACTAGCACGCTGGAGAAGTGTGCCCTTCACAGATGAATCCCAGACTGTGTGTATGGCGCCGTGTGGGGACAACAAACACAATTGCATTTTATCGATAGCAATTTGAATAGACAAAGATACCCTGACAAGATCGTGAGGCCCATTGCCGTGCCATTCATCCACCGCCATCACCTCATGTTTCAGCATGATAATGCACAGCCGCATGTCACATTATCAATCTGTACACAATTCCTAGAAGCTAAAAATGTCCCAGTTTTTCCATGGCCTGCATACTCACCAGACATGTCACCCATTGAGCATGTTTGGGATGCTCTGGATCGGCAGCGTGTTCCAGATCCCGCATATATCCATCAACTTCGCACAGCCATTGAAAAGGAGTAGGGTAACGTTCAGCTCTATGCGAAGGATATGTGTCACGCTGCATGAGGCAAATGGTGGTCACCAGACTTGTTTTCTGATCCACAACACTACCTTTTTTCTAAGGTATCTGTGACCAACAGATGCATATCTGTATTCCTAGTCATGTGAAATCCATAGAATTGGGCCTAATACATTTATTTCAATTGACTGACTTCCTTATATGAACTGTAATTGTTGCATGATATGTTTATAATTTTGTTCAATATAGTTTGCGACAATAATGTACCAGTTTGTCAAGCTTCCTAGGTGTGTGTGTGAATTTCAACCACATGAAAGCTTAGCATGTCATTGGGGTTCTACCTCAATGCTGCACACACACTTTTGATGAGAGAGCATTTAATTTTTTGTATTTTATTTAACCAGGCAAGTCAGTTAAGATCAAATTCTTATTTACAATGACGGCCTACACCGGCCAAACCCGACGACACTGGGCCAATTGTGCGCCGCCCTATGGGACTCCCAATCACAGCCAGTTGTGATACAGCCTGAATTCAAACCAGGGTGTCTGCAGTGATAGCTCTAGCACTGAGATGCAGTGCCTTAGACCTCTGCACCACCCGGGAGCCCATGAGGGATGTCTGTGTTTGTAGTTTCTACTGTGTACAGTTTTTAAAACAGGCATAAATGTGTTTTTCTAAATAGGATATTGGAAGAAAAGAGATCTAGGCTTAATATTTGAAGGGATGCCAAGCCTTTGAAAAATGAATTTCAACTGAATTAATGAATTCAACTGAGCATAAAGCTGGCTTCAGCTGCCAATCACTTAATCAAGTCAGAAATTAGAACGAGAGGAGAGGACTCATTGCATGAAAACGGGAAGGAAGCCCCAACAAATCACCACTGCGATGGCAGCTCCATCACTTCCTGATTCTAATTCCCTATTCTAATTCCAGAACTATGGGAAAATACGACACAAACTACGCTGTAGGCCGCAGAATTAAACTTAATTACCTGTACTTTCTCAGTGTGTGTGTGTGTGTGTGGAGAGAGAGTGCGCATGGGGCGCACCAATTTTAATCTGTTTTGTGGTAAACTCGTATGTCATGGTCAGTAAGACAACAACCAGGTACTATGCTACTGATAAAAAGCCGTGTTTCTCTTCCAATGGTTCATGGTAAATGAGAGGGCTGGTTGAGTATTTACAGTGTAAATGTCAGTATGACGTGTCAAAGTAGCTGAACAAAATACAAAGAATCAAATCGTTCCCTTGGCTGTTGCAAAAGTGTCAGCTAGGCAGGAAGGGTGTGAATGTTTAGTGGTTTCCTCTCTGTAGTATCTGATGTTCAGAAACAGGAGTTGGAGAGTGAGAGGTGAGAATGGGGTTTGTCGGTAGGTTTTTGTAGTAGCCAAGATAAGCCTACACAAACACATGCACACACAAATCATGGTGTGGATTGCAGGTTTCCAATTATACCAGGTTTTTTTGTGAGAGGATGAAGTGCTTCACATTGCAACAGTATTTTTTTTTAAACAACAGAATTCCCAAATAGAAACAGATAGGTTAGAAAGTTGCATTTGATGTAAGTCTATTATCTGCAAATAACATAAGTTGACACTGATGTACTATGGGCATGCATGAAATGCATCACAAAAAATACAGGGAATCTTCTAGTTCCAATGCAATATGTACAGGACATGCATGTCTCTGACCTAGGCCTGCGAACCTATATATATAATCTTGCTTGTCCATGTGACTTTGGTTTCCGTTGCTTGCCTGCTTCCGCAAATACTAAAAGCACTGCTCAGCTATGTAGAGAACACACACCGCTCCACATAGATGAGAACTGACTTACAGACCGACGCTGCGTCGAACAAACCAGAGAATATGGTCAGGAGCTCTACCGTCAGTGGCTTGAATAACACACACCTAACCACCAGCGTAAGTAGTAGATGCATGTCGCCTTGTGCACTTGCTCTACCTGTGCGTGACCTATCTACACTCAACAGTGTCTGACAAAGTAATGAATGAATAACATCAGCGCAAATGGCACACTTCTCAGTACGTGCTTGTAATATCAGAACAGAAAGTGTGACTTTGAATGTATTGTCATTCATGCTCTTAAGTCAAGGAATGTTACTTTGTAGCTTAATATCCTTATCGTTATACAGCCTATGCTAATTCGTTGTATTCCTCAATCTGCTTATAAATTGATAATAAACGATTAGTTTATTTTACTATTAGTTAACGTCTTGTAAAGCATTATACTGTGCATTATCTGTTCAGATATGTAATATGTCAATTCAATATTTTGGATTTATAAGTAGATTTATATATTATTCCTTATTAATGTATTTGATTACTACAGTAGTGGAGAGTTCAAAAGGTAGTCGCACTCAAACCATGATAAGGACTAACCCTGAGGCTGAGATGCAAAAATGATAAAGGCCTACTTAATTTAATCAATGCTCAAAAGAATACAAAGGGTGACAGTGAAATGTGTTAAAAATTAAACATAAAATAACTTACGTTTCAGACAAGCATGTATTAAATTAAGTATGTTCTTTTTGCGTCTCAGCCTCCTTGGGTTATTCATTTTCATGGTTTGAGTGCGAATACCTTTTGAACTCTCGGTACATACAGTATTACAGTACAGTATTGATCAGATGTAATGGTTGCAGTATGAAAATAATTAATTGAACGCTTTATCAAGGTTAAAAGATAATGGAGATATACAGCTGTTATTCTGTTTTTATGGTTGAGAGACTGCGTTGGTGTTATATTGTCTGGCATACACTCAGTGGCCAGTTTATTAGGTACAGCCATCTAGTACCAGGTCGGACCCCCTTCCTTGCTCCCAGAACAGCCTGAATTCTCGGTTGCATGAAAACATTGCTTAATCGGTATCAAGGGAACTAATGTGGGCCAGGAAAACATTCCCCACACCATTACACCACCACCACTAGCCTGTACAGTTGACACAAGGCAGGTTGGGGCCATGGACTCATGCTGCTTATGCCAAATCTTGACTGCCATCAGCATGACGCAACAGGAACCGGGATTTGTTAAACCAGGCAATGTTTTTCCACTCCTCAATTATCCAGTGTTGGCAATCACGTGCCCAATGGAACTGCTTTTTCTTGTTTTCAGCTGATAGCAGTGGAACCCGGTGTGGTCGTCTGCTGCAATAGCCCATCTGTGACAAGGACCGACGAGTTGTGCATTCCAAGATGTTGTTCTGCACACCACTGTTGTACTGTGCCGTTATTTGCCTGTTTGTGGCCCGTCTGGTAACTTGCACTATTCTTGCCATTCTCCTTCAACCTCTCATCAACAAGCTGTTTTCGCCCACAGGACTTCCCGCTGACTGGACATTTTTTGTTTGTCACACCACTGAGTTTGGGAAAACCTGACATAGATTACCTCTCATTTTCTGAGTCTCAGTCGTCTCCTGCTCCCCTTCTCTCCTCCACAGTGAGGATGTTAAGATGCCCATCCAAGGCCTACTCCCTACCCTGGTCTGTCTCACCATCTGGACCCTGTGGAGCCTGCTAATACCTGCCCTCAGCCACCCTCACCACAGCCTCTGCAGACTGGTAAGAGCTACATTTCTTGAACAAGCTTATTAGAGCATAGAGGGAGAAAATATACACTCTAAAAAGAATGTTCCTATAGGCACCTCCAGGGCTTCCTCTAATTGCAACTCCAGTGGAACCCCTAAAGGTGCCTCCTGGAACCTTTTCCCTGAGGAAAAGTTTTTTAAGGATCCTGTAGGAACCTTTTATGTCCCATGTATTCTCTTATGAATAATATAAATAATAATACTATTAATACTAATAATACAAATAACATTGAGTGGCACACTTAGTCACAAATGAATTTGATTAACTTTGAAAGTCACAGAAATCCAAATACGCAATCAATAAATAAAGCACAATGCCAACCGTTGACAAACATTCATATTTAATGTGTATCTACAACAAGATAGGACCTATACTATTCTGAATCTTGTGAGAAAATACAATAACTATTGTCATCAACTAGACAAATCAAAATACCCCATTTTACTGATAAAAATGATATGTTTAGACACATGGAGAATATTTCACAGGTCAATAATAAAACTCATAGGCATGTAGCACATTGAATAACAGCTTTTCTAAGTAGTTTCTAAATTGTATACGGTGAGGGTCTGAAATTATTGACATCCTCGATAAAGATGAGCAAATGTTTTATACTAATACAATTGCTCAGAGAAAGAGATGAGTTGAAGAACACATTGGGATGAATTTTAGACCATTCCTCCATATAGAATCTTTCTAGATCCTTGATATAATTCGATCTGCCCTTATGGACTGCCCTCTTCAATTCAAACCACAGGTTTTCAACGGGTTTCAGATCCGGAGACAGATGGCCTTTGCAAAAAAATATTTTTTTTTGTGGCCAATTAAATATTTTTTTGTGCATTTTGATGTGTGCTTGGGGTTATTGTCTTGCTTCAAGATGGCTACCATTGTTCCTATACTCATGAATGCAAAGGTAACTGAACTAAATGACTATCGCCCCGTAGCACTGACTTCTGTCCTCATGAAGTGCTTTGAGAGACCAGTCAAGGATCATATCACCTTCACCTGACCTGTCACCCTAGACCCACTTCAATTTGCTTAACGCCCCAATACGTCCACAGACGACGCAATCGCCATCACACTGCACACTGCCCTATCCCATCTGGACAAGAGGAATACCTATGTAAGAATTCTGTTCATTGAGTCCAGCTCAGCATTCAACACCATAGTACCCTCCAAGCCCATCATTAAGCTCGAGGCCCTGGTTCTGAACCCCACCATGTGCAATTGGGTCCTGGACTTCCTGACAGGCCTCCCCCAGGTTGTGAAGGTAGGAAACAACACCTCCACTTCGCTGATCCTCAACACTGGTGCCCCACAAGGGTGCGTGCTCAGCCCCCTCCTGTACTCCCTGTTCACCCATGACTGTGTGGCCATGCACGCCTCGAACTCAATCATCACGTTTGCAGACAACACAACAGTAGTAGGCTTGATTACCAACAACGACGAGACAGACTACAGGGAGGAGGTGAGGGCTCTGGGAGTGTGGTGTCAGGAAAATAACCTGTCACCTAACATCAACAAAACAAAGAAGATGATCGTGGACTTCAAGAAACAGCAGAGGGAGCACTCCCCTATTCACATCAAGGGGACAGCAGTGGAGAAGGTGGAAAGTTTTAAGTTCCTCGGTGTACATACAGTTGAAGTCTGAAGTTTACATAGACCTTAGCCAAATACATTTAAACTCATTTTTTCACAAATCCAGACATTTAATCATAGTAAAAATTCCCTGTCTTAGGTCAGTTAGGATCACCACTTTATTTTAAGAATGTGAAATGTCAGAATAATAGTAGAGTGATTTATTTCAGCTTTTATTTCTTTCATCACATTCCTAGTGGGTCAGAAGTTTGCATACACTCAATTAGCATTTGGCCTTTAAATTGTTTACTTTGGGTCAAACGTTTTGGGTAGCCTTCCCCAAGCTTCCTGCAATAAGTTGGGTGAATTTTGGGCCATTCCTCTTGACAGAGTTGGTGTAACTGAGTCAGATTTGTTGGCCTCCTTGCTCGCATGCACTTTTTCAGTTCTGCCCAATAATTTTCTATGAGATTGAAGTCAGCGCTTTGTGATGGCCACTCCAATATCTTGACTTTGTTGTTCTTAAGCCATTTTGCCACAACTTTTGAAGTATGCTTGGGGTCATTGTCCATTTGAAAGACCCATTTGCGACCAAGCTTTAACTTCCTGACTGATGTCTTGAGATGTTGCTTCAATATATCCACATAGTTTTCCTACCTCATGATACCATCTATTTGTGAAGTGCACCAGTCCCTCCTGCAGCAAAGCACCCCCACAACATGATGCTGCCACACCCGTGCTTCACGGTTGGGATGGTGTTCTTCGGCTTGCAAGCCTCCCTTTTTCCTCCAAATATAACAATGGTCATTATGGCCAAACAATTCTATTTTTGTTTCATCAGACCAGAGGACATTTCTCCAAAACGTACGATCTTTGTCCCCATGTGCAGTTGCAAACCATAGTCTGGCTTTTTTATGGCGGTTTTGGAGCAGTGGCTTCTTCCTTGCTGAGCGACCTTTCAGGTTATGTCGATATAGGACTCGTTTTACTGTGGATATAGATACTTTTGTACCTGTTTCTTCCAGCATCTTCACAAGGTCGTTTTACTGCGCTGTTGTTCTGTGATTGATTTGCAGTTTTTGCACCAAAGTACGTTCATCTCTAGGAGACAGAACACGTCTCCTTCCTGAGCGGTATGACGGCTGTGTGGTCCCATGGTGTTTATACTTGCGTATTATTGTTTGTACAGATGAACGTGGTACCTTCAGGCGTTTGGAAATTGCTCCCAAGGATGAACCAGACTTGTGGAGGTTTTGGCTGATTTCTTTTGATTTCCCCATGAAGTCAAGCAAAGAGGCACTGAATTTGAAGGTAGGCCTTGAAATACATCCACAGGTACACCTCCAGTTGACTCAAATTATGTCAATTAGCCTTTCAGAAGCTTCTAAAGCCATGACATATTTTTCTGGTGTTTTTTTCCAAGCTTTCCAAGCTGTTGAAAGGCACAGTCAACTTAGTGTATGTAAACTTCTGACCCATTGGAATTGTGATAGTGAAATAATCTGTCTGTAAGCAATTGTTGAAAAAATGACTTGTGTCATGCACAAAGTAGATGTCCTAACCGACTTGCCAAAACTATAGTTTGTTCACAAGAAATTTGTAGAGTGGTTGAAAAAAACTAGTTTTAATGACTCCAACTTAATTGTATGTAAACTTCCGACTTCAACTGTATCACTGACAAACTGAAATGTTCCACCGACCCAGACAGTGTGGTGAAGAAGGTGCAACAGCGCTTCTTCAACCTCAGGGGGCTGAAGAAATTTGGCTTGTCACCTAAAACCCTCACAAACTTTTACAGATGCACTATTGAGAGCATCCTGTCAGGCTGCATCACCGCCTGGTACGGCAACTGCACCACCCACAACCTCAGGACTCTCCAGAGGGTGGTGCGGTCTGCACAACGCATCACCGGGGCAAACTACCTGCCCTCCAGGACACCTATAGCACCCAATTTCACAAGAAGGCCAAAAAGATAATCAAAGACAACAACCACCCGAGCCACTGCCTGTTCACCCTGCTGTCATCCAGAAGGCGAGGTCAGTACAGGTGCATCAAAGCTGGGACTGAGAGACTGAAAAACAGCTTCTATCTCAAGGTCATCAGACTGTTAAACAGCCATCACTGGCACAGAGAGGCTGCTGCCTATATACGCAGACTGTAAATCATTGGCCACTTTAATAAATGGAACACTAGTCACTTTTAATAATGTCACTTTAATAATGTTTACGTATCTTGCATTACTCATCTCATATGTATATACTGTATTCTAAACTATGAACTGCATCTTAGTCTATGCCGATCTGACATTGCTCGTCCATATATTTATATATTCTTAATTCCATTCCTTTACTTAGATTTATGTGTATTAGGTATTTGTTGTGAAATTGTTAGATATTACTTTGTAGATATTGCTGCACTGTCAACTAGAAGCACAAGCATTTTGCTACACCCGCAATAACATCTGCTAAACACGTATGTGGCCAATAAAATGTGATTTTATTTTATTTGGAAGAGCCACTCCTGGCAGAGGCAACCAGCTTTTTGGCTAAAATATGCTGGTGCTGGGTATAGTTCATGATGTCGTTGACCTTTAACAAGGGCCCAAGGACCAGTGGAAGCAAAATAGCCCACTAACATCAAAAATTCACCACTATATTTTATGGGTTATTTTCTGCTTATGCAGACACACAACCCAAATCCCATAACTAGCCAAAAAGCTCTATTTTCATGTCATCCAACAACTGTAAACGGCAGGAGTTTGCTAAACTGCGGTGGCACTTGGATTGGAATTGGTGCTTTGGTCAGATGACATGAAAATAGAGCACACCAGTGGTGGGTTTGGCGTCAAAATGAGAGTACACGAGAGAAAAAAAAGAAAACGTACACTGTAAAATATGAATGTACCCAGGAAAACCGGCAGTCCAGGGACCCCCCCATCATACGTTAGCAAAAATGTCTTATTAAGTAAATGAAGTAACATGAGTAGACTTGTTAGATAGTTTTTCATTATTTTGACCCCCCCCCATTATAATTGGAAGAGAAAGTGTCAACTCTAATATAGCCTATTAGATAGAACGGTACTCCAAACACTTTTGCATCTGTTTAGCTGGTTAAACAAGGTTTAGCCATGTGTTCGCAAAAATGTATGTCCAAGGTAAGGAAACCTACCAGCATCCAGTGGCACTTGCTACATTGGTAGACTATTCATGGCCGTGTGAGTGTAATTGGCTCCAATTAGTGTAAATTGCTCAATATTAGGAGTTACATCTCATTTTTGACTGCACTGGACCTTTATCTTGTGTTTTATATACACTGAGTGTACAAAACATTAGGAACACCTTTCTGATATTGAGTTGCACCCCCTTTTGCCCTCAGACAGCCTCAATTTGTCGGGGCATGAACTACAAGGTATAGAAAGGGTTCCATAGATATGCTGGCCCATGTTGACTTCCCACAGTTTTGTCAAGTTGGCTGGATATCCTTTGGGTGGTGAACCATTCTTGATACACAACGGGAATCTGTAAAAATACTGTGAAATTGTGAAAATTATGATAATACCCTTTTAGTGTAAGAGCTGTTTGAAAAGACCCCCTGAAATTTCTGCCTGTTTTGGTGGGAGGGAGTTTTGGCGTTCCATGGTGACATCACCATGCAATGAATTAGTTAATTGACCAATAGGAAAGAGTTCCAAGCCTCTCTGCCAATAATAGCACATTTTCAGTCTTCCTCTCCCCACTCAAACCACTCCCAGACATTCCTAGCAAAATTCTTGCTTGAGAAATTGCTCTTTGCTAAGAATAAATGTTTGATTCTTTTTGCCCATTTTAATTTAAAACAATCACAGTAAGGTACTTAATTGTTACCCAGAAATGATTTGATATTGAGATAAATGCGGCTGCATGGGTACTTTAAGAAATAAGTTCACATCATTAGAAATAAGATATCCTCCTCTTTTCTACTGTAGGTATGTAATTCAAAATGATTGCTAGCGATATTCCTTTTTTATGCACTATTTTTGAGGACCCCCTGCAGTTTCTTGGGCTGCGGAACTCCGGTTGAATACCCCCTGGTCTATGATCTCTTCCAATGTGTTCTCCAACTCATAAAATATTAACATAGCTCCCTATTTGAAATATTTGTTTTATACAGTCATTTTTGTTCATCTCGATCAAGGGTGTCAATCATTTCAGGCCCCACTGTAACTCTCAATAACAATAATAAACATACAATACAGAGTAAAGAAAGTTCCTTTGAAATATGAATTTCAGAGCTTGTGGTTCTCACTGAAAGCTGTGAAAAAGTGCCTCTGATGACATTTTCATAAGAAATGCAGCATACACTCTGGTTTCTGAAGGGAAGAGAGAGCATAAGTTACCACAATAGATATAAGCAAAGGTAATTCTATCATGGAAACTGCTGCTACTGCTGGTTCTCAGGGTTTCCGTTCATGCATACATGAAATACTTTTTATACCCTCGAATACTCTCTGGTCTGATTTGTGGTATAATACTTTGCTGTTTTAAAATATTTTAACATATAAAATTAAGTATTTTAAATTGTATTGATCTCGCGTACACTGCATTTCTCTCCCTTTCTCCTTACAGACCCAAAAGATTGCTCTCTGTAGTGATAGTGAGATCTCATCTGTGCCGAGGGACCTACCGGACAACATAGAGGAACTCCACCTGACCCATAACCACATTCAGATGCTACAAGATGACTCACTCTCCCGCTACATCTCCCTTCGCACTCTAAGCTGTGCAAAAAATCGCTTGGAGACAGTGGGGTCAAAACTCTTTCACAACTCACCTCATCTAGAGAGCCTCAATCTAGCTGCCAATCAACTTCACGTTGGATACCAGGAAACTAGCAGGGCACTGCTCACCCTGTCTAGACTCAAAGTTCTGGATCTGTCAGAAAACCAGCTTACAAACGACATAGCTTCGGTCCTCCTCCAGAATATGACGTCCCTGGAGTACCTCAACCTTTCCAGGAACCTCCTGCTGAGGCTGGACGAAAGTTCCTTCAGCGACCTCCACCAGCTCAGAGAGCTGGACCTACAGAGGAACATGCTGTTTGAGATCGTTGATGCCTTTGACCACCTGCACAAGCTCCAGAGACTAAACCTGGCCTTCAACCACCTGGCCTGCCTGATGGACTTCGACATGACCCAGCTCGTGGTGCTCAACGCAAGTCACAACAACATTGAGTGGTTCATAGCCAACCAGGACCTCCAGGAAACTTTCCAGCTGGAGACCCTGGATCTCACAAACAACAACCTCCTTTTCTTCCCCTTCCTTCCCATCCAGAGCCGCCTGAGGAACCTCCATCTGTCCCAGAACAGGGTGAGCTTCTACGAACACCTGGCAGACACCGCTGTCTACCCAAACTGGACCAACAGTGTCCAGTTCTTCAACCTGAGGGGCAACGTGACCAATGTCACAGCCCAGCTGTGGGACGAGAGCCTTCACGGTGACATCTCCTCTCTAGACCTACTGGATCTGAGTGGAAATCAGGTGGGCTACTTCCCCCAAGGGTTTATCAGCAAAATGCCTAGCCTGGTCAGGCTCAGGATGCAGACAAACTGTCTCGAGGTTTTAAATCTAACACTGGAAAAACTTCCAGGGACGTTGTACGAGTTGGATGTGAGCAACAATAGATTGACGGAGCTCCATGCTGACCAAGGTAGTTTAAGTGAGTTAGGAAAACTGAGCTATCTCAACCTGAGCCAGAATGACCTGCAGAGTCTACCTCCTAGACTGTTCTCCTCTCTCACCAGCATCAGCTCTGTGGATATCAGCTTTAACAGAATTGGCATATGCCCCCTTGAGGAATGGGGCGGGAACAGAGATGGGGGTAACCAATCAGACTGTGTTGTTTGGAGAAACATCATCTCTCTGAGACAGCTCCACCTATCAGGGTGCAACCTGGGGAGACTGCCATCGTCAGCATTCACAGGGACACCTCTAACACACCTGGAGCTGTCTAACAACCCAGAACTCAACATTGGGCCCAGATCGATAGTAGGCCTCAGCAGAACTTTACACCATCTAGGATTGGGAAACACAGGCCTGATAGACTTTGACTTCTCCCCTTTCCACCACTTAAAGTCTTTGAACATTTCCAGAAACTCTCTTACTCAGCTCCCTGCTTCACTGCAACGCCTTGAGCTGAGGCTGCTGGACCTGAGGGACAACAAACTTAACACTGTCCCCTCAGATCAGGCTAACACATTAGCCTTGAAACTACAGACTGTTTTTCTTAATGGAAACACTTTCAACTGCTGCCAGTTGGACTGGTACAGGACGTTTGAGAGGGCGAAAACGGTCAATATCATCGACCTCTCAGACATTTCATGTCAGGATCTGACAAAAAATACACACAAAGTGGTGTTTTTAGACCCTTTAATGTGTGGTGGGAGTGAGGAGGAGTCTGTATACTGGTACATCCTGTTGTTTATCGTACCTGTCCTCTGCCTGGTTGGGATTTCTGTCATCTTCCTGCTCACCTTCAGGCCCAGACTGCTTCCCAAGGCCATTAAAAATAAATGCCGGAGGCCCACGTCATACTGACATTTCAGTCACCTTCCCTGTGTTGTGGAAGAAAGGTCAAATGATTAAGACAATGTGGTACATTCTTTCCAAGTGTGATGTTTTGCACATGGGTCGTTCCATGTCATTTCAGCAAGTCATGACATCCACCATCTCAGATGGTTCTGAAATCGTTTCTGTAGTTAGAAACAGATACGGGATAGTCTAGTGGTTTGAGCGTTGGACTAGTAACTGAAACGTTGCAAGATCAAATCCCAGAGCTCACAAGGTAAACATCTGTTGTTCTGCCCCTGAAGAAGGCAGTTAACCCACTGTTCCTAGGCCATCATTGAAAATAAGAATTTTGCCTCGTTAAATAAAGGTTAAGTAAGATAAGCATTCCGGAAACATTATTTTGTTGAAAAATAATTGGATCTCTGAGAAATTAAGCTAATTGATTGCACCCAAATTGACCACTTTAATTTATAGGATTCATTATAATATTCAATAATTATAGTACCAAATTATTTTCTAACAATGAGTAAGACATGAGAAATCCTCACACCAATCCCAACCCAGCAAAGAGTATATAATATCAGTTCTCTATGTTTGACAGGTAGTTTGGAGTTGCAGCTCTGAGTATTGTTTCTTCATCCTATGTAATGTATTCTCAGTGAATTTGGTTGAATTTGGTTGTTGTTAGGTTACAAAACTAACAAAACCTTTCTCCTGATATTACCATATCCAATGCAAGTCAAAGGTACCTATATTAGCATTTTTGCACTTCATATCCAAATCATCTATAAGTCACATCATTTACATTTTTAAATACTTTAGCATGATTTGGAGATGAAGTATAAAAATGCTAATATAGGTACCAGGATGTAGGATGGGACATACAGTGCCTTCAAAAAGTATTCACATCCTTTGACCTTTCCAAATGTGTGAATACTTATGTAAATTACATATTTCTGTATTTAATTTTCAATACATTTGCAAAAATGTCTAAAACATGTTTTCACTTTGTCATTGTGGGGTAGTGTGTGAAGATGGGTAATTGTTTTAAATATTTAATCCATTTTGAATTCAGTCACAACAAAATGTGGAATAAGTCAAGGGATATGACTACTTTCTGAAGGCACTGTAAAAAAAATATCACCAAAATCACTGAGAATACATTACATAAGATGAAGAAACAATACTCAGAACCGCAACTCCATACTACCTGTCAAACATAGAGAACTGATACTATATAACCATTGATGGGTCGGGATTAGCGTGGGGTGTGGGGGGTCAGTGGGTGGCGTTTGACCATGTCTTTGGATTCTTCATGTCTTACTCATTGTTAGAAAAAAGTTGAGTTCAAATCAGATGTAAGGTACTACAGTATATTTATTGAATATTATATGAATCCTATAAATTTAAAATGTCCAATTTGGGTGCAGTCAATTAGCTTCATTTTAAAGAGATTAAATTATATTTCAACAAAATAATGTTTCCGGAATGCTTATGTTAACTGTTTGTAACTACAGAACCGATTTCTGAACCGATTTCGGAACAATCTGAGATGGTGCGTGTTGAAATCCTCTTTCTGGTGCTTTTTAAGGAGGAACGATATCAATGCAATTCCAAGGCAGAAATACAAGTTTCCTTACAAAGCAATTGAGTTTAGGTTATTAACTAAAACATTTATATTAGGAGAGAGTGGGGTAAGTTGAGCCACAGTTGTTTCTAGGAAACCATACACAAAGTGAATAATTTGACCAAATATTTAGGAAGATGTCATCATTTCATGGACTCTGTGAAGGAAGAAAACACATTGAAAAAGTAGTAAGCAAGTTAGATCCAAAAAATAGATTTTCACCAAGTCAAAAAGATGTATTATGTTAGAGGTTTCATGATGCGTGTATCTTAACCAAAGTAGATCATTTAAAGATCGTTCTATACATCAGTTTTGGTCTCTATAAGCTTCCATATGAGGTCCAAACCTAACATGAAAGTGCATCCCTGTAGCTCTGTGGGATAATATAGTCAAAATGTTTGCCTTGGGATAAGTTGAGCTAATGACCATGGGGTAAGTTGAGCCAAGGGTAAGTTGAGCAAATTAAAAGTGTTTTCTTCCCAGGTCGCGTTTTATAATAAAATAAAGATATATATATATTTTTTGTTGTTGCCTGTTTTGCATGTTATTTTGGCATTAATACGTGTCAGATATCAGTTTGCATGTCACATATAAAGCTGCATACAAACATGGTCTCCTTTTTGCTTTTTTGAGTAAGGCAGCTCCTAAATGCAGGATTTTCTGCCTAGTTTAGTGCTTTCTGTGGTGGAGGGGCAGCCAGCGGAAAATACAGAGCATGGGGGATTAGTAATCTTCTCTAGTTGCGCCGTGATTGGCTCAGTGTTCTGTCACTCACCGGTACACAATGTCACCGAAAAATCTACAGGGAGAGCTGGAAAGTTCAAGCCCCCTTGGGTACTGCCATAGATTTACATCAGAAGTGCCCATCCAAGAAGGCTCAAGGTCATTGGCCACAGATAAAAGGATGTCAAATCACATTATATCTACCGTAGCTTTGATTGGACTGATCATGTCAGCATTATACTTTCAAAATCGTAGCTAGCAAGCTAGACAAGCACTCATCATCATGATTCATATCAACAATCTACTGGCAAATCCTTTCCAATCCTTGTCATATGAAGAGAAATTATAGAAAAAAATGTATCAGTACTTATCAGCCATTGGACATAAACATTACACAACAAGATAAACATTTCAAATTCAACAATGAGTAGTTTGCAAAACAATCAGCTATTGTCCTTCCCCTGCTATTCAGTGGAGAGAGTGTGTGGTCCAAGTCTGGGTTTAAGAGTTTCTTTTCCAAGCTTAAAAGGATTAACATTCACACGTAACACCATTGGTCAGAAAAGGTTGAATATATTGGCCATGCTGTCAATACAGCATGACTTCTGCTGCGTTCAAAACAACTGGAAAAACGGAACTGGGAAAACTACCTCAGACTGGAAAAATACATTGAAGTCGGGAACTCGGGCCTCTTTCTAGAGCTCAGACCTGAAGATCACTGATGTCATGATTCAACCTTGTTTTTTTCAGAGTTCCCAGTTGTCTTGAAAGCACCATAAATCCAGAGAATGGCAGACCTTGATGGCAAAGTTTAATGAAAAAATTGGCACACAAAAGTCCAAAAATGTATTCTATGCTGCTGCATAAATGATGTAATATGCCAGGGAGATATGTATACGGTAGCTAAGAAAGTCATTCTAAGTGTATGTTATATAGTAAGCTGTTAGTAGCCCATTTGCCTCACCCTAATAATTTGGTCCCTTTCCCCCTCCTAACTTCGCCTACTGTTCTGACTTAGAGGTGCCCGTGTAGCCAGTTTGTTTTTAGAGAAATGTCATCATCAAATTTGGCAAGAGCTTTCATTGTCTGCTTATATGCCCCCTTTATTTATCCTACGGTTCTGACTTGATGTACAGGGAGAATACTGTAAGAATGGCCCATGTTCTGAATTCTGTCCCTGTACATTTTAAAAGTGCTGAACAAATAGTTATATTGACCTCGTCCGTCTTAGCTCGCTCATTCATGTCTTAATCGAAATTACGGATTGCCTCTTATCCGCTCATCGTTCACTTATGCCATCGTTTGTACATCTCAATTGTCAGTAGAAACCACATTTGTTTAAGTAAGTCAGCCATATCAGCTATGTTTAAAAGGCAGTAAACAAGGCTGAATTAACTGTTTCACTGCCAGACAAGGCTCCGCTGATAGCCAGGTGTAGCGGTGGTAAGGATTCACTCCATGGTGCTGAAAAGAAAGCTCTGCTGTTGGGACAGCTTTATGTAGGCCTTAACAGTTTGTGGGCACCGTTTGTCACCGTTATAGTGCAATTAATGTATTGTTGAGTGTTGTGTAGTTGCTATGCTGGCATGCATCTAAAAAAAATTTGTGGTTTGCCACACCATGATTTACATGCTAAAATCCCCACTGCCCAGGCGTAATGCAAGGCATTATTGCTGGGATATGAGGTAACAACAGGGCCTGGCCTATGTTATAGTGTAAAATCAAAGTGTTTGTTAGATGTTAAACTTGTGTTAAATGATGCTTAAAATGATTAAAAGACAAAAAGTAATTGCGATTGTGTTGAATTAGATAGACAAGGTTTTAAAAATGTAGTGGTAATATTTTATTTGGTACAGAAATTTATAGGCAGCTTAACTTACCCTGTCCAGCGGCTCAACTTACCACATAACTTCTGCCAAGAGACCAATTTTTTGGGGACAAGCTATGTTTTCAAAGCTGTAATGTTAACATGAGTTCTGATTATGTAACCCCACTCTCCTCTACATGTGGTGATTTCTCATATTGACGAAACATAAAACAAACATACCGTATCCTGTTAAAATAACCAGATGTGATAAATAACCGAGTGCTATACATTTTTCGGAAGCCAGTCAGGATTTCCCATAAATTTGCTGGACCTTTTTGCATTGTTATAATCTGATGGCGCAATGTGTAGTTGGTTCACACAATCCCTGCCTCTACGGGCCTATTGCGTGCGCATGATGTGTGTATGTGTGTGCAGAAGTCTTGTGATGCAAACTGTTGCTAAAAGTGGCAGAGGAAACATGAAATTTCCTGTTTTGTTGAGTTGTGCAGCAATTGCCCAGTTCTTTATCTCAGTAAGGGGGGGTTGGCCTCGAGTCGCATTTGTGAGGCACAGTTACAACATTGGCCACAGGGACCGCATCCAGTATTCCACCAATATGGGTTTGAAAGGTACAATTTTAGTATAAAAGTGTGTTAGCAAATGTGAAGGATAAAGTTGTGCCGTAGTCTATGGTGTCAGGTCAGTCCTACGTACTGAACTAAGAGCAGTTAAAGGTTATGGATTTCTTAAAAGTATTGTGCTTTCACTGTGTTTAAAACTGACAATCACTATGCTCCGTACAAATAAACCCTGCCTAAAGTGAAGCACCAATCAACACCCGATGAAAGAAATTACACAGCTCAGAAAGCATTAACAACCTGTCTCAGGAGACACAGTCGTTACACACACACACACACACACACACACACACACACACAGAAAGTTGCTTTGGACTGCACCCCAGTAAAGAAACAGTCAACTGGCACACGGGCCACATTTCACGATCGGCACATGGGCCAAAATAATAAAAGTAAGTAAGAAACAGCACATACCTTTATCTTCATGTTCTTCAGCTCTAGTTTAGTTTGTGCTCGTATACTTTCAACTTCATCTGGTCATCTGGGCATGATGTGATGAAAAGTGGGTCTTCCATAGCTCTAGGTTGAAGATGACAAAGGTTAAGACAACAGGATTCTAATAGCCCATAGCTCTTTGCAACAATGGGACCAGCTTTGCTAGTTAACAATGGTGCTGGTCCCAGATTTGTGATGGCGTTGACTTAACCTGTTTTTGACTTAGCTGCTGCCTGTCCTCCATTGTGGATGTAATCTCCTCCTCCAGTCCGGTGTCCCTCCTGAGCTGGTCCTCAAGTGAACCTATGAGTGGAGAAATTACAAATTAGAAATGGATTGAATTACATATATATTTAATAAAATAATGGTTTGGTTAAATTAACCAGTTCATTAAGTCAGTCCAAATTTAAAGCCAAAGTTCAGTATTTTATTTTTGCTCACACTGAAAGTAGTCTAAGAGCCAGTTGAAACTGTAATCCACAGCCACTACAAAGCTAACCTTAGCCACACCTAGCTAACAATCAATGGAAGGGATAGGGGCAACCGGTTTATTTCAGTGAATATAAAAAATCCTCTTCATGTTCTTAGAATACATTGGGAAGTACATCGACTTTTTGTTTATTCAAAAATAAACAACCTGCCATGTAGACAGTAGACACCCATATAATTAAATACAAATGCAGAATCCAGCAGAGGGGAAACCCATTTTCACAAAATACCTTTATGATGAGACCACTTAACCTTTACAGAAAGCCTCTAAATAAACATAGCAGATTTTACGCATTAGGCCCACTCCACAGGCAGCAGTTTTTCAAAATGGCCACCAACCAGCTCAAAGGGACCAAATTAGGCCTAGGGCTACTGAGAGTGGTTTAAATGGCAACAACTATTGAACGGCTTAAATAGCTTGAGATGGTCTGGAAGACCAAATAAAATGAAACAGATATCAGAACAGTGAATTACACATTTTCTTTAAAAGTTTTACTTTACCAAACAACCACACAGTTGTAAAGTAGTTACACAAGAAAATGCTGTATTATTATGTTTCTTAATCACTGCACCACACAGACCTTAGGCCTAGCTACTTAAAACAAAGTTACAGAATAAAAACCTTGGCAAAAAACTGAATCCTATAGATCTAAGGGAGACCGGGGCACAAAGTAATGCAGGGCACAAAGAAACAACTAAATAGTGTATCTACATTCCTAGGAAGTTTTGCTTAAATCCATGAATAAAAAAATAAAAAATGAATTGACAAGAAAAATTATTTCTGGCCTAATTCTAAATATTCTTGCTGCCACTCATTTTTGATTATTGACCTGTACAACATTCCCAAATGAAGGCTATCTAATCATAAATAATTTTGATCAGTAAGATGAGATCTTTTGATTGGTATAGTTGATGACAATAATTATTGTTGTATTTTCTCACAACCACTTACCTACAATGCAATGGTATTTTATATGGTATTAACAGTAGACACATTCACATAATGATACTAAACAGGGAGGCCCTTGGATCAGTTTCCCAAAAAGGAACTCAGTCGAGGTCTCAATTTACTGTTCAGAGTTAGAATAGTAGAACACACAAGATGCAAATTCTAAATTTGGTTGTGCATCAGCAGGTTTTCTTTTGTCATGTCAGTCACTGATAATCAGTCAATAAGCCCATATCAGCTAAAATGGTTTAGATTGCTAAATTAGTTTAGAGGCCAGCTATCTAAACTTGTTATCATGGTCAAATTACCGGCCAGGGCGACCCCAATGATTGTGTCAGTCTCACTCAGATATCATATAAAAAATGAAAACATTTCTGTAGTCACAGGAAGGAGGGTTGCTCACAGGGCTGAAAGCATCTTATATAAAATGTATTCATTTTGGCTACTCTGTTTTTTGTCAATATGATATGACTATAAGATTAAATTAATCATTTATCATTTATAATTAGGGTATGTTTATCCAAATATCAGTTTCAAATCAGAAATGTTTTTAATTACCCCTAATTTTTTTTACAATCGAAGACAGTAACCAGGTCTCCATCCAACCATTTCATGTGGATTAATTACCTGACGCATGAAAAAAGTCCGGGCTGATGGAAACAGGACATGCCAGTACAATTTTCTAAATGTCGACAGTCAATTTGTTCGTTTGACATGGTGGGATCTTTTTGTGTCGGTGGTTGTACTTGATTAACATTTTAGTAAAAGTATGAATTTCAGCAAACAAAGGAAGGGACACAACTACAGAGAACAAGCAGGCGTTTCCTAAATTACATTTTTTGAAGTATTGGCCTTGGGTGAAACGATGTAGGCGGATCTGAATTCCACAAAGCCTGGTCTCTGCTCAATTCCGTTGGTTCCGAGTTCATCAGAAACTTCCTTCACCATGGAGTTGAGTTTAGTTAGCTACCTTAGCTCTGGTATGAAAGAGTGTTGGTGTGTGTGTATCAGTTCAGGATCCTCAGGGTTACTGGCAGGCAGGCATTACTGGGTGCCAGTCAGGATGGCTGTGTGGAGCTGTGGAGTGTAGAGCAACCGTGATGTGGAGTGAAGGCTTAACCAGAGCGTAACCAGATTACCACTGTGGTTATGGTGGTCATGGTGGTTGGAACCATAGAGATAGATAGAGGACTCAAGTGCCCAAAATCCCATTTTAGCATTGGCAGTGCTATTGAGAACTTTCACAATGTTTAAGTAGTCAACTGGGTGGTACTTCCTATGGGTTAGAGAAGGATCACATAATTCCATCCAGGTCACCAGGAGGGATTAGACAATGAATTATACTCGTGAGCAAACATTCCAGAACTGCAGGTGGCAGTAAATTGCCAATTTTGGGGTTATACTCAAAGTTAAGACACAGCTTAATGTGAGCTCTCATATTTTTCAACATGTTTTCTACAAAAGGATAGATTTCGAGTTAGACAAACTTGAATTTTTCGGCAGGTACATATGCAGGACGCTACGCTCCACAACATGGCCTTCGCCACAGATCAAAACTCCAAACCTGCAACCTAATTTTAACCAGAGAGATTACTCCTTTCAAGGTTTTTATTTTTCCAAGCTATACAGGGTAGGGGCAGGGTAGCCTAGTGGTTAGAGCGTTGGACTAGTAACCGAAAGGTTGCAAGTTCGAATCCCCGAGCTGACAAGGTACAAATCTGTCGTTCTGCCCCTGAACAGGCAGTTTACCCAGTTAACCCACTGTTCCTAGGCTGTCATTGAAAATAAGAATTTGTTCTTAACTGACTTGCCTAGTAAAATAAAGGTAAAATAAAAAAAAACAGAGGGTGCTTTGAAGCATCCTGTGAAGCCCCTCCTGCTGTTCAAAGACTATTCACTGGCATTTTCTACAAGAAATCTGCCTCCAGAAATAAAAGCTTCTCCCAAGTGGGTTGGACACCTACTCCAGTTGCCTGCTGCACTGCTGCTTGGATTCCACCTGGCGATCTGTTCACTGTCTCTCCCTGTCTGGTACAGGTACCTCCACCACACTCACCCCTCTCTCCTGAACTTTCACTCGCCTCCAGCACATGCACTTACAATGGCTAGCCCCAAGTCATTATACAGTGGGGCAAAACAGTATTCATTCAGCCACCAATTGCAAGTTCTACCCACTTAAAAAGATGAGAGAGGCTTGTAATTTTCATCATAGGTACACTTCAACTATGACAGTCAAAATGAGAAAAAAAATCCAGAAAATCACATTGTAGGATTTTTAATGAATTTATTTGCAAATTATGGTGGTAAATAAGTATTTGGTCAATAACAAAGGCTTATCTCAATACTTTGTTATATACCCTTTGTTGGCAATGACAGAGGTCAAACGTTTTCTGTAAGTCTTCACAAGGTTTTCACACACTGGTATTGCTGGTTGCTGGTATTTTGACCCATTCCTCCATGCAGATCTCCTCTAGAGCAGTGATGTTTTGGGGCTGTTGCTGGGCAACATGGACTTTCAACTCCCTCCAAAGATTTTCTATGGGGTTGAGATCTGGAGACTGGCTAGGCCACTCCAGGACCTTGAAATGCTTCTTACAAAGCCACTCCTTCGTTGCCCGGGCGGTGTGTTTGAGATCATTGTCATGCTGATAGACCCAGCCACATTTCATCTTCAATGCCCTTGCTGATGGTAGGCTTTGTTACATTGGTCCCAGCTCTCTGCAGGTCATTCACGAGGTCCCCCCCGTGTGGTTCTGGGATTTTTGCTCACCGTTCTTGTGATAATTTTGACCCCATGGGGTGAGATCTTGCGTGGAGCCCCACATCGAGGGAGATTATCAGTGGTCTTGTATGTCTTCCATTTCCTAATAATTGCTCCCGCAGTTGATTTCTTCAAACCAAGCTGCTTACCTATTGCAGATTCAGTCTTCCCAGCCTGGTGCAGGTCTACAATTTTGTTTCTGGTGTTCTTTGACAGCCATTTGGTCTTGGCCATAGTGGAGTTTGGAGTGTGACTGTTTGAGGATGTGGACAGGTGTCTCTTATACTGATAACAAGTTCAAACAGGTGCCATTAATACAGGTAACGAGTGGAGGACAGGGGAGCCTCTTAAAGAAGAAGTTACAGGTCTGTGAGAGCCAGAAATCTTGCTTGTTTGTAGGTGACCAAATACTTATTTTCCCCATAATTTGCAAATAAATTCCTACAATGTGATTTTCTGGATTTTTTTTCTAAGTTTGTCTGTCATAGTTGAAGTGTACCTATGATGAAAATTACAGGCCTCTCTCATCTTTTTAAGTGGGAGAACTTGCACAATTGGTGGCTGACTGAATACTTTTTTGCCCCACTGTATATATATTTTTTTTATTGTGCATTTTGATATTTGCCTCATGACTCCTGCATACTTTGATGACTACAAACTTTCTTTACCCAAACGTGGGACAGACTATGTTTGTTCCCACACTCGGGACTATGACTCTCTATTGGTTACACTGACTTTTGGCCTCCCATCTTATTCTAACCACCTCCTTGTATTCATGTTACCTGATGAAATTGCTGTACAATATGATCTTGTTGCCGTCTGATGAACATTCAGATGTCATAATTCAGCACTGCAGAGCTCTCCCTGTCCTATGCCATGCCTTGATTGTATTACTGTTGATGATATCTGGAAATGTGCATGTACACCCTGGCCCATCTACTGTTGCTAGCCCCAATTCTGATTTGTGCTCTGATATCTGCTTCACTGATTTCTGCTCTCGTAAAAGCCTGGGTTTTCTGCACATTAACACTAGAAGCTTATTACCTAAAATGGTTCAAATGAAGTGTGGATTCACAGCTCCAATCCAGATGTGTTGGTTATTACTGAGACGTGGTTAGGGAAGAGTGTTTTGAATACTGATGTTTACCTTTCTGGTTATAACCTTTTTCGGCAAAACAGATCTTCCAAAGGTGGAGGAGTGGCAATCTTTACCAAGGATCACCTTTAGTGCTCGGTTGTCTCCACCAAGTCTGTCCCCAAACAATTTGATTTGCTGGTTTTAGGCATTAAACTTTCAAATAGCTCTTTGTTGACTGTTGCTGGGTGCTATCGTCTTCCATCAGCACCGGCCTGTACCCTACCTGCCCTAAGCTCTCTCCTGGCCCCTTACACTAAGTCTGAATTTGTCCTGCTAGGTGACCTAAACTGGGACATGCTTAAACCACTTGACCAAGTCCTAAAGCAATGGGACTCCCTAAATATTTCTCAGATTATCACCAATCCCACAAGTTTTGACTCCAACCACTCTCCTCTATGTTATCCTCACAAATAATCCTGACAGGTACCAGTCTGGTGTTTTCTGTAATAACCTTAGTGATCACTGTTTTACAGCCTGTGTTCGTAATGGCTGCACAGTGAAACGACCTGTCCTGATTTGTCATATAGTCTTGCTAAAAACCTTTAATGAGCAAGCCTTCCTTCATGAACTGGCCTCTGTAAAATGGTATAGAATCAGCTTGATCCCCTTTGTCAAAGACGCTTGGACCTTCTTTTTTGAAATTGTCAGTGGTATTGTTAACAAACATGCCCCCATAAAGAAAATGAGAGTTAAAAACAGGTTCAGCCCCTGGTTTGACCGTGATCTTGCAGAGTTACTCCACCTCAAGAATTGCATTTGGTGAAAGGCTCGGCACACGCATACTCAAGCTGACTGGCTATCGTTCAGGGAAATGAGAAATAAGTGCACTCAGGCTACCCGGAAGTTTGTTATTTTATGGAGCAGTTCTCTCTCTGTGGCTCCAACCCCAAGAAGTAGGGAAAACTGATAATAAACCCTCCTCCTCACAGCTGCCCATCAAATCAATCAAATCAAATCAAATGTTTTTATATAGCCCTTTGTACATCAGTTGATATCTCAAAGTGCTGTACAGAAACCCAGCCTAAAACCCCAAACAGCAAGCAATGCAGGTGTAGAAGCACGGTGGCTAGGAAAAACTCCCTAGAAAGGCCAAAACCTAGGAAGAAACCTAGAGAGGAACCAGGCTATGTGGGGTGGCCAGTCCTCTTCTGGCTGTGCCGGGTGGAGATTATAACAGAAAATGGCCATGATGTTCAAATGTTCATAAATGACCAGCATGGTCCAATAATAATAAGGCAGAACAGTTGAAACTGGAGCAGCAGCACGGCCAGGTGGACTGGGGACAGCAAGGAGTCATCATGACAGGTAGTCCTGAGGCATGGTCCTAGGGCTCAGGTCCCCCGAGAGAGAAAAAGAAAGTGAGAAAGAGAGAATTAGAGAGAGCACACTTAAATTCACACAGGACACCGAATAGGACAGGAGAAGTACTCCAGATATAACAAACTGACCCTAGCCCCCCGACACATAAACTACTGCAGCATGAATACTGGAGGCTGAGACAGTTGATGTTGATGATGTGGTTGTTACTGACAAGAAGCACATGGCTGAGCTCTTTAATCACCACTTCATTAAGTCAGGATTCCTATTTGACTCAGCCATGCCTCCTTGCCCGTCCAACATTTCCTCACCTCCCACCCCTTCTAATGCAACTATCCCCAATGCAGCTCCCTCTTTTCCCCCTGCCCCGCTACAAAGCTTCTCCCTCCAGGCAGTCACTGAGTCCGAGGTGCTAAAGGAGCTCCTTAAATTTAACCCCCAAAAAACATATGGGTCAAATGGTTTAGACCCTTTCTTCTTTAAGGTTGCTACCCCTATCGTCGCCAAGCCTATCTCCAGCCTTTTTAACCTCTCTCTCCTTTCTGGGGAGGTTCACATTGCTTGGAAGGCAGCCACAGTTCATCCTTTATTTAAAGGGGGAGACCAAGCTGATCCTAACTGTTATAAGCATATTTATTTTTTGCCCTGTTTATCAAAAGTGTTGGACAAACTTGTCCATAACTGACTGGCTTTCTTGATGTCTACAGTATTCTCTCGGGTATGCAATCTGGTTTCCGCTCAGGTTCTGTATGTCTCACTGCAACCTTAAAGATCCTCATTGATGTCACCATTGCCCTTGATTCTAAGCAATATTGTGCTGCTATTTTTATTGACTTGGCCAAAGCTTTTGATACGGTAAACCATTCCATTCTTGTGGTTCCGGCTAAGGAGTATTGGTGTCTCTGAGGGGTATTTGGCCTGGTTTGAAAACTACCTCTCTCAAAGAGTGCAGTGTATAAAGTCAGAAAATCTGCTGTCTCAGCCACTGCCTGTCACCAAGGGAGTACCCCAAGGCTCAATCCTAGGCCCTACGCTCTTCTCAATTTACATCAACAACATAACTCAGGCAGTAGGAAGCTCTCTCATCCATTTATATGCAGATGATACAGTCTTATACTCAGCTGGCCCCTCCCCAGATTTTGGGCTAAATGCTCTACAACAAATCGTTCTTTGTGTCCAACAAGCTTTCTCTACCCTTAACCTTGTTCTGAACACCTCCAAAACAAAGGTAATATGGTTTGGTAAGAAGAATGCTCCTCTTCCCACAGGTGTTATTACTACCTCTGAGTGTTTAGAGATTGAGGTAGTCACCTCATACAAGTACTAGGGAGTAAGACTAGAAGGTGCCCTGTCCTTCTCTCAGCACATATAAAAGTTGCAGGCCAAAGGTAAATCTAGACTTGGTTTCCTCTATCGTAATCGCTCCTCTATCACCGCAGTTATCAAACTAACCCTGATTCAGATGACCATCCTACCCATGCTAGATTACGGAGACATCATTTATAGATCGGCAGGTAAGGGTGCTCTCGAGTGGCTAGATGTTCTTTACCATTCTGTCATCAGATTTGCCACCAATGCACCTTATAGGACACATCACTGCACTCTATACTCCTCTGTAAACTGGTCATCTCTGTATACCTGTCACAAGACCCACTGGTTGATGCTTATTTATAAAACCCTCTTAGGCCTCACTCCCCCTATCTGAGATATCTACTGCAGCCCTCATCCTCCACATACAACACCCGATCTGCCAGTCACATTCTGTTAAAGGTCCCCAAAGCACACACATCCCTGGGTCGCTCCTCTTTTCAGTTCGCTGCAGCTAGCGACTGGAATGAGCTACAACAAACACTCAAACTGGACAGTTTATCTCAATCTCTTCATTCAAAGACTCAATCATGGACACTCTTACTGACAACCATGTGTATGTGACAAATAAAATTTGATTTGATTTGATTTTGATTTGACAGTTGTGGCTGCTTTGTGTGATGTATTGTTGTCTCTACCTTCTTGACCTTTGTGTTGTTGACTGTTTAATGTTTGTACCATGTTTTGTTCTGCTACCATGTTGTGTTGCTACCATGTTGTTGCTACCATGTTGTTGCTACCATGCTGTGTTGTCATGTGTTGCTGCTTTGCTATGTTGTTGTCTTAGGTCTCTCTTTATGTACTGTTCTCTCTATTGTTGTGATGTGTGTTTTGTCCTATATTTATATTTTATTTTAATTTTAATTTTTAATCCCAGGCCCCCGTCCTCGCAGGAGGCCTTTTGCCTATTGGTAGGCCATCATTGTAAATAAGAATTTGTTCTTAACTGACTTGCCTAGTTAAATAAATAAAGGTTAAATAAAATATTTATATAAAAATTATACCTGTTCAAACAACACACTCCAGGTGGCAGTATGCACCCTTTCCATTTGTTTACCAACTCATAGAAATAGTAGAAGAGGAATGTTGACTACTTCAAAATGGAGATGGCCTCAATGGCGCTGCCTCAAGGCCCCCGGGTTCCGTTCTGAAGCACACTTTCCACTGTGCCCAGAGGACATCATCAGTATTGCAGCACAGCCCAGAAAAACAATTCCCATAAGACAGCCCCATAGAGAAGTCAAATTAGAACATTCCTAATTAGACACTTTAGTCATCACCTTTGTGAAAAAAACATCTATTGAGTTATTCAAATAATGGAGGTGAGGCCGATTTATTTTCCATCACTTACAGCCGAAGATATTAACATTTTAACGTCTCTGACATCATGAGTCCAGCTGGCCAGGGGCCAAGTGCTGGTTGGTTTGTTTAACTGTCCACGTGCTTGGCACACTCTGCCAGAGTTCATGGAGCATGTTCCTGTGATACAGCTGTCCAGATCTGTCCCTCTAGTGCGCAGGCGTATTAATCCCAGTAAAGGAGAATATAAAAATATGGCAGAAACCACATAACAGCGTATGGGAACGTGAGTAGGTTTCTGATGAAAACAACGGGCGTCCGTCTTGGATGCTGTCTGTAGTTCATATATACCTCAGTGCCTTGCCCCTGCTCACACAGACACACTAATTGGACAGATACAATAATGCAATGCCTATGGTTGGAACAGAGAGAGAAAGAGAAACGCAGCTGGCAGGGAGGGAAGGCCTTTGAGAAGCCTGGAGCTCAGGCTGCAGTGGCCTTCATGAGGGCTCATTCTCTCTGTACACTTCGGGCTGCTCTCCACACCTGGGGTTATCTACTAAGCTGACTGAGAGTAGGTTTGTGTATTGGTTTGTTCATTAAAAATACATGTAAAACGGCCATCTCTTGATGAAAGAGGAAAGTGCGCTTTCACAACTCAGGGTGAATTCTAAAGTAATCTATGATGTAGCCTCTACGTACACACCACTGCACCCAGTCTCATTGTGAACAAGTAATCATGCAATGCCATGGAAATCAAACTCAAAACAATAGAAAACTATGTTTAATATAGGCCTATGTGGAAGCTTAGACATTCCTCAATGCCACTTTATTCAATCATGTTGTGAAAAGTATCAGGCCCAATACAGATACTGGGTAACAGCCCAGCCACAAGGGGCTTTGTCCTGAGACCAACAAAGCTACAGGTCGTGAGTGAAAACATCCGAAGCTCATCAAAGGTAAAGGATTTCATTTGATTGCTTTTCTGATTTTTGTGACCAAGTTGCCTACTGCTAGCTGGATATAATGCTATGCTAGGCTATCGATAAACTTACACAAATGCTTGTGTTGCTTTGGATGTAAAGCATATTTTCAAAATCTGAGATGACAGGGTGATTAACAAAAGGCTAAGCTGTGTTTCAATATATTTCACTTGTGATTTCATGAATAGGAATATTTTCTAGTAATATTTATGTCCGTTGCGTTATGCTAATTAGTGTCAGATGATGACAACGATCCCGGAGCCGGGATGGGTAGTTACAACAGGTTATTAATATAGGCCTATGTGGAAGCTTAGACATTCCTCAATGCCACTTTATTCAATCAAGTTGTGAAAAGTATCAGGCCCAATACAGATTCTGGGTAGCAGCCCAGCCACAAGGGGCTTTGTCCTGAGACCAACAAAGCTACAGTACAAGTTCACTATAGGCCTCCCGGGTGGCGCAGTGGTTAAGAGCTGTGCCATCAGATTCCCTGGGTTCGCGCCCAGGCTCTGTCGTAACCGGCCGCGACCGGGAGGCCATGGTCGGTAGGGATGTCCTTGTCTCATCGCGCACCAGCGACTCCTGTGGCGGGCCGGGCGCAGTAACCAAGGTTGCCAGGTGCACGGTGTATCCTCCGACACATTGGTGCGGCTTGCTTCCGGGTTGGATGCGCGCTGTGTTAAGAAGCAGTGCGGCTGGTTGGGTTGTGTATCGGAGGACGCATGACTTTCAACCTTCGTCTCTCCCGAGCCCGTACGGGAGTTGTAGCGATGAGACAAGAAAAAGCTACTACAACAATTGGATACCATGAAATTGGGGAGAAAAAGGGGTAAATAAAAAAAATAAAAAAGTGTATATACCGGTGTATAAAATCAAGCACATAGCCATGCAATCTCCATAGACAACCATTGGCAGTAGAATGGCCTTACTGAAGAGCTCAATGTGACACCGTCATAGGATGCCACCTTTCCAACAAGTCAATTCGTCAAATTTCTGCCCTGCTAGAGCTGCTTGGTTAACTCTAAGTGCTGTTATTGTGAAGTGGAAACGTCTAGGAGCAACAACGGCTCAGCCGTGAAGTTTTAGGCCAAACAAGCTCTCAGAACGGGACTGCCGAGTGCTGAAGTGCTTAGCGCTTAAAACTCGTCTGTCCTCGGTTTTAACACTCCTCGGGAAGAAAACGTCATCACAAGAACTGTTTGTTTGGAGCTTCATGAAATGGGTTTCCATGGCCTAGCAGCCAACCACAAGCCTAAGGTCACCATGCAAAATGCCAAGCGTCAGCTGGATTGGGGGAAAGCTTACTGCCATGGGACTCTAGAGCACTGGAAACGCTTTCTCTGGAGTGATTAATCACGCTTCACCATCTGGCAGTCCAACGGACTAATCTGGGTTTGCCGGGTGCCAGGAGAACGCTACCTGCCCCAATGCATAGTGCCAACTGTAATGTTTGGTGGAGGAAGAATAATGGTCTCGGGCTGAATAATGGTCTTGGGCTGATTTTCATGGTTCAGGCTGGCCCTCTAGTTCCAGTGAAGGGAAATCTTAACTCTACAATATACCATGACATTCTAGACGATTCTGTATGTCCAACTTTGTGGCAACAGTTTGGGGAAGGCCCTTTTGTTTTCAGCATGGCAATGCCCCTGTACACAAAGCGAGGTCCATTCAGAAATGGTTTTTCGAGATTGGTGTGGGAGAACTTGACTGGCCTGCACAGTGCCCTGACCTCAACCCCATCGAACACCTTTGGGATGAATTGGAATGCCGATTCCAAGCCAACATCAGTGCCTGACCTCACTAATGCTCTTGTGGCTGAATGGAAGCAAGTCCCTGCAGCAATGTTCCAACATCTAGTGGAAAGCCTTTCCAGAACAGTGGAGGCTGTTATAGCACCAATTCCATATTAATGCCCATGAATTTGGAATGAGATGTTCGACAAGCAGGTGTCCACATACTTTTGGTAATGTAGTGTGCCATCTCCTGTTGTGGAAAAAGTAACCAATTGTCATACTTCACTGAAAATAAAGATACCTTAAGATACCTTAACCTTAAATGACAAGTAAAAGTGAAAGTCACCCAGTAAAATATTACATGAGTAAAAAGGTAAAAGTATGTGGTTTTAAATATACTTAGGAATCAAAGGTAAATGTAATTGCTAAAATATACTTAAGTATCAAAAGTGAAAGTAAAAGCATAAATCATTTCAAATTCCTTATATTAAGTAAACCAGACGGCACCATGTTCTTGTTTTTTAAATGTATTTGCGGATAGCCAGCAGCACACTCCAACACTCAGACATAATTTACAAATTAAGCATGTGTGTTTAGTGAGTCTGCCAGATCAGAGGCAGTAGGGATGACAAGGGATGTTCTCTTAATATGCGTGTGAATTTCGTGTCCTGCTAAGCATTCAAAATGTAATGAGTACTTTTGGGTGTCAAGGAAAATGATTGGAGTAAAAAGTACATCATTTGTTTAGGAATGTAGTGAATTAAATATAAAGTTGTAAAAAATAGAAATAGAAAAGTACAGAACTCAGAAAAGGACTTAAGTCCTAAGGTCTTTTCTCTATACACCTAGTCATAGATAGTGATGGTTTTATCTAAGCGAGAGTCCGGGGCTGGGTTTCCGGGGCTGGGGAGGGTAAAAGTAACAGTCAGTATCTGGTGTGGCCACCAGCTGCATTAGGTACTGCTGTGCATCCCCTCCTCATGGACTGCACCAGATTTGCCCGTTCTTGCTGTGAGATGTTACCCCACTCTTCCACCAAGGCACCTGCAAGTTCCCGGACATTTCTGGGGGGAATGGCCCTAACCCTCACCCTCCGATCCAACAGGTCCCAGACGTGCTCAATGGGATTGAGATCCGGGCTCTTCGCTGGCCATGGCAGAACACTGACATTCCTGTCTTGCAGGAAATCACGCACAGAACGAGTAGAAGGGCCTCTTTAGCATCCTTAAGTTTCATAAATGTGACCTTAATTGCCTATTGTCTGTAAGCTGTTAGTGTCTTAACGACTGTTCCACAGGTACATGTTCATTCATTGTTTATGGTTCATTGAACAAGCATGGGAAACAGTGTTTAATTAAACCCAATGAAGATCTGTGAAGTTATTTTGATTTTTACGAAATATCGAGCACACAGATGAGCTTCCCCTAAGACGGTTCCTGACTGTTTGTGCAGAAATTCTTCGGTTGTGCCAACACACAGTTTTATCAGCTGTCTGGGTGGCTGGTCTCAGACAATCCCGCAGGTGAAGAAGCCGGATGTGGAGGTTCTGGGCGGGCGTGGATACATGTGATACCCTTTGGGTGTACTGCCAAATTCTCTAAAATGACATTGGAGGTGGCTTATGCTTAAATTAACATTAAATTCTCTGGCATCAACTCTGGTGGACATTCCTGCAGTCAGCATGCCAATGGCACGCTCCCTCAAAACATGTGGCATTGTGTTGTGTGACAAAACTGCACATTTGAGTGGCCTTTTATTGTCCCCAGCACATAGTGCACCTGTGTAATGATCATGCTGTTTATTCAACTTATTGATATGCCACACCTGTCAGGTAGATCATTTTGGCAAAGGAGAAATGCTCACTAACAGGGATGTAAACAAATTTGTGCACAAAATGAGAAAAATAAGCTTTTGGTACATATGGAAAATGTATGGGATCTTTATTTAAGCTCGTGAAACATGGGACCAACACCTTACATTTGTGTTTATATTTTTGTTCAGTGTAGTTGATGATCCCTGATCTTAGTGCTGCGATGCATTTGGGAAATTGCTATGTGGCGGAAGCTGTGTGCATGGGGCCCTGGTTTGCATTACATGGTTACACACTCATGTTTTTGGGAAGGAACTGCTCTGGGCCTTTGCCCCAGTCATGTGAGCATGAGTAACAGGCAGCAACACTGGCAGGTTTCTGAGCTCCACTTCCTCTTAACCCTCTCCTCTGACCTCAATCACAGGCTGGTGGATTGCAACCAAAGAGAAAAGGCCTACTAGTGTACAATAGCGTTAACTTCAACCATGGGGTTTAATAGGCTCTGTCCCAAATGGAACCCAATTCCCTATGACGTGAACTACTTTTGTTCAGGGCCCATAGGGAGGCAAACATTATATTAGTGTAAGTGGGCCTTAAAGTTAAGCGAATGAAATTAATCCTGACCTATTTTTAAAGTTCATAATCATGTGTCAAGGCCAAGCAGGATGAACCTTGATTATGTACCAGCCTTTATACAGTGCCTAAAGATGCATATAAATTTCCCCATGGGGATAGACATTTGGTTGCAGCTCTGTGCATACATAACACAATCGAAGATAGACTAAGGACATATACGGACAATAAATACAGGTAGAAAAAGTACAATTCATGACCGATCAATGTTTAATCTGTACACAACAGAACACTATATAAACTACAATGTCAGCCATAGTCCAACCTGCTGTTCCCACCTGTAGATGTAAACATTCAGAAGCCTTTCTGCCGCTGGGACAGAGGATCATTTGTCCCTATTTATTTTGTGTCCAGTTGGATGCTTTGTAATAAATTGTGCAGAATGCTAATGAATATCCATGGAGAACAAGTTGTTGACAGTTTTGTTATGAGTCTCATTTGAATTTCCTTGACTCCGTGTCCCATCTCCTAGCTTCCTTCTCCAAGAGCATCAGAGAAGGCCTGAGGGGAGGAACTTCTAACCTTCTCCTCCAGTGCGTTTTGAAGAGGCAAGGAAAGTACATGAGGATCACAATTGGGATTGACTCTTGGTCCTCACAGAGCAGTCACAAGCCTGTCCTCTAGTGGTTACAAAAAGGAATAAATGACTGTGACATACTGCATGTTAATATGAAGAAAAACAAGAGACGATCAAGCAATACATTGTTACTTTAATACCAAACTGCATATATTCTTTACAATTCTATGATTACAGTAAAAAAAAAAAAAAGGGCAGCAATAAGCCATTATATAATTTAACCCCCCCAATGAACTAGTGTGTTTGGGGTTGGTGGCACCTTAATTGGGGAGGACGGGTTTGTGGTAATAGCTGGAGCGGAATCGTATCAAAGACATGGTTTCTGTGTGTTTGATGCCATTCCATTTGCTCCCTTCCGGCCATTATTAAGAGTCGTTCTCCCCTCAGCAGCCTCCATTGGTGTCTGTGCTCGCATGGGGAGGGGGGGTCAGGTTGGTTACACACTACATGTTAGTACTGAAAAAATGAAGACCACATCTTGCTTTCCATTAAGGCACTGTTGCCCATCAAAGTAAACAAAGCCTAGCCACACACCGTTGAGCAATGAGGACAGCCCATATTAAAACGGACTATTTAACCATATTGTAAAATCAAATCAGAAGCAGTAAGAGAATACCTGAAGCTGCTTGAGAGTTGCTACTACTGAATGAATGAAATAAAAAGCCTTACCTAAAGTCAAAATATGCTTTCCTAAAATTACGTTGCCGACGGTGAAAATGTTGGTCCCTAATTCTTAGACAATGTAAATAAAATATAGATTAGGAGTCAATATTAAGAAAGATTATTTGAAATGATTTCTTATTAACAAATACTTTACTGGGTAGCTACAGTTATGGCATTTATATATATATAAACAGGGTCTTAACAGGGTTAACTAATGTTAAACCCACCCTTACATCAGAGATACATCTCTCCAGACACCTCCGTCAGATTGAGAACGTAAATCAGAGGCACATGTCTCTCCTAGCCGTGCCAGACAATCCTTAATGTAACTTACAGTAAGACCTTACCCATTCTAATCTAATGGAATTTTCCTGGACCGTTGTCATGGTTAAGGTTCCACAAAAGGCACTGTGCAATTGTCAAAAGGCAACCAGTAGCTAATATTTATTTAACCTTTATTTAACTAGGCAAGTCAGTTAAGAACAAATTCGTATTTACAATGACAGCCTAGGAACAGTGGGTTAACTGCCTTGTTCAGGGGCAGAACGACAGATTTTTACCTTGTCAGCTCGGGGATTCGAGCCCAACGTTCTAACCACTAGGCTACCTGCCGCCCCTGATTATGATCTACAAAATAATACTTAAAAGTTAAGATTGGTTTATTTTTAAGTCGTCCTATGCAAATTAAAGTGCTTTTTTGTCTTGTTGAAAATACAAAAAAAAGACATGCCTAGCATTTCAACCATATTACAAACTGGACTATAATTGGCAGTGAGTAGAAAAAGAAAAAAAATCACATCAAAAAGCACTTTAAGATCAACATCTGAATTGTATTTTAAACAAAAGGTTTGGTTGTACAAATGGAAGGTTGTGGAGAAAGTCTGGCACATATTGAATTAAGATTGCATTGAGCGAAAAACATTGAAGCGGCTTGTATAAACATAGTTGCATACATGGCACGGCAGGGATAGGGTCAGTTCCAATTCAATCCATCCAATTCCTTTGACGAATTTCAATTCACAATGCCATTGTCACTGTTTTCCATCGACTTACAATTCTCCTGATGAATTGACAGAATTAGCATGGAGCAGACCATATCCCATGGTAGACAGTATAAATAGGGAAACCTTGCTCTACTACACTGGGCTTGCTTGTTGCTTTCCTCTGGATCCTGGTGCCTGTATCAACAAAGCGTCTCAGAGTATGACTGCTGAACTAGGATCAGGTAATCAGATCCCGCCTGTCCATATAGTTATAATCTGTAAATCTGATCCTAGGACCTACTCTGAGATGCATTATGAATACGGGCCCAGCCGTCTGGACTCTCTTGAGTCTCTCCACATACAGGCATCACTCCGCTCCGATCAGTTCAACAGCTCCAGATAGGTGATGGGCACTTTACCCTTCTGGGTACCCCGCTCACCCATCAGCCAATCAGAGTCCATGCCTGGGACACTGCTCACCATGATGACCTGGAAGTAAACAAGACATTACACACCCCTTCTCAGTCATGCAATAAACAAATCTCATCACCAAGAACCTCAGATGTTGCTGTCGGAACAAACAAGAGGGAAAGAGAAAGAAAAAGATGAAGAGATACGGTGGGAAGGAAAGAAGGAAAGATGGAGGAAGAGAAAGCTAAAAGGCAAAGAGCGAGCAAGAAAAAACAGATAGACGGAAGAGCATGCCCAAAACCAGATCCCATTAAAGCTGTGAGAAGTGCTCAACCCCAGTCCCATGTTACCTCATCAGCGAGCAGGGAGAGTTCACTGCTGCCAGCAGCATCGTAGTCATAGAGAACGCGGGCTTTACGGCTGCCGCTGGAGTTCCGAAGCTCATGGAAGCCTGACAAGCCCAGGCCGGGAGAGGGGCTGAGCATGGAGGCAGACAAGGGGATGGTGGGTACTGAGATACTGGCCCCACCGGAACTACTAGACGACTGGTTGTTGTTGGAGGAGAACGTAGACGGGAAGCTGGGGAGAGAAGACCACCACTGGTAAAAAAAAAATTAAAAAAAGGGAGGCTAACCACATTTAAGAGCAGATCCTTACACTTTACAAATAGATGTCATGCAGTGCCAACAAAACTGTAGTAGAATAAGCTTCACACGCTTAGATGGAGGTGAGTTGTCAGAGTAGGTAAACATACCTCCCCAGTTGCTTCTGGAGGTCAACCATGTACTGGTAAGACTGGGCATAGTATGTAGTCTGGGCCTCCACAAAGTCAGTCAGACAGCGGAGGTGGTGTGCCTATTGTAAAGATAGTACAGGGATCGGGGATAAGGGGAGAAAGAGAGGCATGTCTACTAACAGGAAAACTCCTCTACAAACAGGTATTTATGAATTAAACCAAAGATGCACGCTGGTACAGTAATAGACCCTTTGGGTTAGACAGAGTCTAGGTCATGCTGGCGTCATGGAGGGTTGTGGTGGGTAGGGACAGGCAGGGCACCCTATTCCGCTAGGATCTGGTCAAAAGTAGTGCACTATAAAAAAAGGCAATAGGGGGCCATTTCAGACAAACGCTGATCGAGGTCATGCGAGTCGTGGGGTCAGAGGTCAGGGTACGTACATGGGTGCTGCTGACCCCCTCCAGGAGCAGCCTGGTGATCTCAGCCTGTCGATCAAACTCACTCTGGGTCATCCTTAGGTCCTGCTCTGCCTGGTGGGGAGGGGGGAACACAACATACAGTCATCACAGACGCACAGAAACAACACTTTTCAGGGATGAAAATATGGTAAATCAGCTTAATATACAGTTGAAGTGAGAAGTTAACATACACCTTAGCCAAATACATTTAAACTCAGTTTCACACACATTGAATCCAAGTAAAAATTTCCTGTCTTAGGTCAGTTAGGATCACCACTTTATTTTAAGAATGTGAAATGTCAAATAGTAGAGAGAATGATTTATTTCAGCTTTTATTTATTTCATCACATTCCTAGTGGATCAGACGTTTACATACAGCCGTGGCCAAAAGTTTTGAGAATGACACAAATATTAGTATTCACAAAGTCTGCTGCCTCAGTTTGTATGATGGCAATTTGTATATACTCCAGAATGTTATGAAGAGTGATCAGATTAATTGCAAAGTCTCTTTGCCATTTGTCAGTGAAGCTTCAAAAGGAGGGTGGTGCTTGGAATCATTGTTCTTCCTCTGTCAGCCATGGTTACCTGCAAGGAAACACGTGCCGTCATCATTGCTTTGCACAAAAAGGGCTTCACAGGCAAGGATATTGCTGCCAGTAAGATTGCACCTAAATCAACCATTTATCGGATCATCAAGTACTTCAAGGAGAGCGGTTCAATTGTTGTGAAGAAGGCTTCAGGGTGCCCAAGAAAGTCCAGCAAGCGCCAGGACCGTCTCCTAAAGTTGATTCAGCTGCGGGATCGGGGCACCACCAGTACAGAGCTTGCTCAGGAATGGTGCAGGCACTTTGCCATAAGGCAAAAGTGATAAAGTGGCTCGGGGGAACAAAACATCGATACTTTGGGTCCATGGCCAGGAAACTCTCCAGACCTTAATCCCATTGAACTTGTGGTCAATCCTCAAGAAGCGGTAGACAAACAAAACCCCACAAATTCTGACAAACTCCAACCATTGATGATGTAAGAATGGGCTGCCATCAGTCGGGATGTGGCCCAGAAGTTAATTGACAGCATGCCAGGTCGGATTGCAGAGGTCTTGAAAAAGGGTCAACACTGCAAATATTGACTCCTTGCATCAACTTCAATAAAAGCCTTTGACACTTGTGAAATGCTTGTAATTATACTTCAGTGTTCCATAGTAACACCTGACAAAAATATCTAAAGACACTGAAGCAGTAAACTTTGTGAAAATTAATACGTGTCATTCAAGACTTTTGGCCACGACTGTACACTCAATTAGTATTTGGTAGCATTGCCTTTAAATTGTTTAACTTGGGTCAAACGTTTCGGGTAGCCTTCCACAAGCTTCCCACAATATATTGGGTGAATTTTGGCCCATTCCTCCTGACAGAGCTGGTGTAACTGAGTCAGGTTTGTAGGCCTCCTTGCTCACAAACGCTTTTTCAGTTCTGCCCACAAATTTTCTGTAGAATTGAGGTCAGGGCTTTGTGATTGCCACTCCAATACCTTGACTTTGTTGTCCTTGAAAACCTCTTTGGGCTGAGATAAATATGACAACAGCCAGTGAAAGTGCAGGGTGCCAAATTCATAATAACAGAAATCCCATAATTAACATTCCTCAAACATACAAGAATTTTCCACCATTTTAAAGATACACTTCTTGTTAATCCCACCACAGTGTCCGATTTCAATAAGGCTTTACAGCGAAAGCAAACCAAACGATTATGTTAGGTCAGAGCCAAGTCACAGAAAAACATTTTTCCAGTCAGAGAGGACTCACAAAAAGCAGAAATATAGATCAAATTAATCATTAACCTTTGATGATCTTCATCAGATGACACTCATAGGACTTAATGTTACACAATACATGTTTTGTTTGATAAGGTTCATATTTATATTTAAAAAAATCTCAGTTTACATTGGCGCCTTATGTTCAGTAGTTCCAAAACATCCGGTGATTTTGCAGAGAGCCACATCAATTTACAGAAATACTCATAATAAACATTGATAAAAGATACAACTATTACACACAGAATTATAGATACACTTCTGTGTCAGATTTCAAAAAAACTTTACGGAAAAACCACACCATGCTATAATCTGAGCACGGCTCTCAGAGACCAAAACACCAACAGATATCCGCCACTACCAGGAATCCCAGTTCCACAATAAATATTTGTTTTGTTCAATAATGTCCATCATTTCTCCAAATACCTCCTTTTGTTAGCGCGTTCAGTTCACAAATCCAAATTCATGACGCGCGATCACTAGGAGCAGACAAAGTCAAAGTTCCGTTACAGTCCGTAGAAACATGGCAAACGATGTATAGAATCAATCTTCAGGATGTTTTTAACATAAGTCTTCAATAATGTTCCAACCGGAGAATTCCTGTGTCTGTAGAAATGCAATGGAACAAGAGCTCGCTCTCACGTGAAAGAGCGTGGCCAGCTCGTGGCTCTCTGGCAGACCTCTAACTCATTCCCCTCTCATTCGCCCCACTTCACAGTAGAAGCATCAAACAAGGTTCTAAAGACTGTTGACTTCTAGTGGAAGTCTAGATGGAAGCCAATATCCCACTTTCTTTGATAGGCAATGAGTTGAAAACCTACAAACCTCAGATTTCCCACTTCCGGGTTGGATTTTCTCTCAGGTTTTTGCCTGCCATATGAGTTATGTTATAGACATCAATCACAGACATCAATCAAACAGTTTTAGAAACGTCAGTGTTTTCTATCCAAATATACTAATACTATGCATATCTTAGCTTCTGGGACTGAGTAGCAGGTAGTTTACTCTGGGCACCTTATTCATCCAAGCTACTCAATACTGCCCCCAGCCATAAGAAGTTAAGTTAAGAAGTTAATTTGGAAGTATGCTTGGGGCCAATGTCCATTTAGAAGACCCATTTGTGACCAAGCTTTAACTTCCTGACTGATGTCTTTAGATGTTGTTTCAATATATCCACATAATTTTCCTCCTCATGATGCCATCTATTTTGTGAAGAGCATCAGTCAGTGCATCAGTCTCTCCTGCAATATGATGCTGCCATCACCGCGCTTCACGGTTGGGATGGTGTTCTTCGGCTTGCAAGCCTACCTTTTTCCTCCAAGCATAATCATGGTCATTATGGCCAAAGTTCTAATTTTGTTTGATCATACCAGAGGACAATTTCTCCAGAATGTACAGTATTTGTCCCCATGTACAGTTGCAAACCGTAGTCTGGCTTTTTTATGGCGGTTTTGGAGCGGTGACTTCTTCCTTTCAGGTTATGTCGATATAGGACTCGTTTTTACTGTGGCTATAGATACTTTTGTACCCGTTTCCTCCAGCATCTTCACAAGGTCCTTTGCTGTTGTTCTGGGATTGATTTGCACTTTTCGCACCAAAATACGTTCATCTCTAGGAGACACAACGAGTCTCCTTCCTGAGCGGTATGACGACTGCGTGGTCCCATGGTGTTTATACTTGCGTACATTTGTTTTTGCAGATGAACGTGGTACCGTCAGTCGTTTGGAAATTGCTCCCAAGGATGAACCAGACTTGGAGGTCTACAATGTTTTTTCTGAGGTCTTGGCTGATTTGTTTTGATTTTCCCATAATGTCAAGCAGAGGCACTGAGTTTGAAGGCCTTGAAATACATCCACAGGTACACTTTCAATTGACTCAAATGATGTCAATTAGCCTATCAGAAGCTTCTAAAGCCATGACATCATTATCTGTCTTTTTCCAAGCTGTTGAAAGGCACAGTCAACTTAGTGTATGTAAACTTCTGACCCACTGGAATTGTGATACAGTGAAATAATCTGTCTGTAAACAATTGTTGGAAAAATTACTTTTGTCATGCACAAAGTAGATGTCCTAACCGACTTGCCAAAACTATAGTTTGTATCAAGACAATTGTGGAGTGGTTGAAAAACGAGTTTTAATGACTCCAACCTAAGTGTATGTAAACTTCTGACTTCAACTGTAGGTATGTTTTGGAGCAATTTATTGTGCATAATGAACCAGTTTGTGAACATTTGTGAACATTTCAGGGTATTTGTTTCAACCCTAAGAGAAATCAGGACAACCTTTGTTTTTCATTAGGCTGTGTGCTCTGTGGTTCAGGAACAGGAGTTATCAGGCAGAGTGAGGACAATGGCATATTCTTCTGACTCATTTGACTCTAGTAGTTGCATGCAGAAGAAAAAGACCCATAAACATTGACTGATGGCCACTGTGACATTGACAATGGTGTTGGACCCCTCTGTTCCTTCCAGCTTTACACTATTATTCCAGAGAGACAGCGCGAGATGGCAGAGAGAGAAGGAGACCGAGAGTAGAGATATGGAAAGAGAAGATGGGAGATAGAGATACAGAGTGAGATGGCAGAGAGAGAAGGAGACCGAGAGTAGAGATACGGAAAGAGAAGATGGGAGATAGAGTGAGCGAGAGAAAGATCAGAGTCGAGAGAGATACAGAAAGAGCAAAAGGGAGTTAAGAGACAGACAGAGACAGAGCACAAGAGACACACAAACAGCTGCTAACCATGACGCCAGCAGGAGGTGTTCCGGTCCTCAGTTCCAACATGGCTGCTGAACATTCTACTCACCTCGGTCACTTCCTATGGTCACATCTGTTTGTTAGCGCGGTGTGAAACCGTGACAGAGTCATTCTATTAGAGCTACAGCTGCTGCAACACCACAGCCAACACAACACAGCCTACTATCCTGATAGTGTGTGTGTGTGTGTGTGTTTACAGTACAACTGTCTGACTACAACACACGATAGTGCATGTCAGTTTACTAGTATTCACAGATCCACAGACTGATACACAAGCTGCACTACAACCACATGACAGTTTCTCAACAAACGCCAAGCGGCCTTCTCTTGCTGTTGTCAACATCCTTCAGGGAAACAGCTGACGGCTGTACCAACAAATTGACTGGGGCCTCCTACAGTACAGTACAAATATACACAGCTAAGCTAAATGTAACTAGTTTCGCTGGTTCCCTTAAGAGGCAATCTGGGATTCGTACAGCATTGGTTACATTTCTCCAGCCCCATCCCTCATCTTTTTACCAACACATTGGTGGGGTGACTGACCACTTTGCTGTTGTTTCAATCCCAGCAAGGGGATATGCTTTTTAACCATCACTGCTATGTTTCACAACGTCCCCCTTCATGGTTTGGTCATTTGCTGTGCCTGTTGTAACAGTCAACAGCTCAATCCTCTGAAGGACATGGTCAGTCAGTCAGTCATGATGACACATACGATCAGATCAGTCAGACTGGTAACAACATGGCTTGCAGGGGAACCCAGGCCACAGCTAAGGTCTAGTGCTAGCTAGATAATGAAGGGTGGGACCACAAGAGATGGCCAACCTACACAGTCCCCATCTGATGAGGGAACGCCACTTTACATCGGCCTTTGACCTTAGATACTATAGTGGAATACGCCTGTTTCAGGCGGTTATGTAGTACAGTATGTGACATCCAGTTCTCTTGTATAATAGGTTAAGTGCTGTAAGTAAATTATTAGAGCAGGATTCCAAAATATTCCCACGCATAATGGAGATATGTGATCATATAGGAAATTATTATGTTTCAGACGAATATATTTGTTCGGGCTTCACGCGGTTAATTTGCAGTCTACAAATGATTTGTAAGTATGTTCCGGGCCCCCTGGCCATCCGCTCAAGAAAATAAATGGGGCCCCGGCTGAATCTAGTTGATCATCCCTGAATTAGCGTGTGCATGTACCTGGCCGGGGAGAGGCAAGTTAGCATTAGCCTAGAAACTATTCCACTATAGCTTCAATGACACAGGCCATGCATTCACATGAATGAAAAGGCAACCAACCTTCAGCCACCCATGTGACGTGCAGGAGACTGAACATGTAGCTAGAAAGAGAAGACGTACACAGAGGAAAGGACGGAGTAGAATGGGAGTTCGGAGGAGGAGTGCTACAGGAAAATAGGATGGTGGAAGAGCGAGAGAGGGAAGCTCCAGAGAAATTGAAATGAGGAACTGGCCCTTCTCATAACGAGCCATGTGTGTTGGTCAGGGAGGGGGAACGATTCAGCCAATGTTGTGTAACCAAGGCCACAGCGTTGTAGGTCAGACTAGTGACTTGTGTCTGGAGACTTAACAGACTACGCCCAGATAACTTTCACCCGTCCGACAATGTCTCCCTCTACAAGGTTTTTTGTTGTTCTTCTTAGTAATGTAGTTATCTACAAATGAACACTGTCCTACATTACCACCCACTCCAGACGCGTGTGTGTTTGCGCGCGCGTTTTGAAACTAAAGGGACAGTAAACAGCCCACTCACCACTGCTCTAGCGTCAGGAACTCTGGCTTTCTTTAGCCTGGTTTTTGCCGCGTCCAGATCCAAACGCTTCACCTGCAAAAGCTTCCGTTCTTTCTGCACACAACACAACAAACAATGGCAGATTACTATCAAATCAGCTGCATTATCACATTTGGAATCAAAACAGTTGATGTTAATAGGACTGTCTGCGGCTCGTCATTACATTGAGTAATGACTATGAAACTAGACTAGAGGGCCTGCCGAGAAACAGCAACATAGCATCATGCCACAAATATGACTGGACTGACTATTACATCTATTAGGCCAATTAGCTTTCACGTGGTGGGCACTGGCAGAGAAAATGGACCTTGACTCTTTTAGATTCAATTACTTCCAACCACCTAGTTTCAATCCAAAAGGTCATGACCCTCAGGGGAATGAATGGGGACTGGGCCAAAGTAGTTCTGTACTACATAAGGATTAGGGTGACATTTGGGACGCTGAACGAATCATCCCGTTGATACTCACCAGGATGGTTTTGAAATCTCCTTCTAGAAAGTTCCTGAATGGTGTGAGGAAATTGATGGCTGAGCTCTGGATGAACTCTCTCTCCGCTCCTCCAATCTGCTTCTCCGTCTCGCCACATTTAATAAGTGCGTTTCCTGTAGGGACAGGAAGTAGACACGGTTTAACCGGGAAGTAGAAATGAAAGGTTTAACTATAGAGACGTCCAGGAGGACACAGACGCTGGACATTTCAGCTTTACTTTTATTTAATGATAACACATAGGAATTCCTTGGCACCTGGCCAATGTGAATGTTCTGCTCAGCTGAGTGAGACAACTCTATATGGATTTGAAATATGTCCAATAAAATCAATTCAGTCACAGGCTACATTAATATCCATAAACGCCCATTCCTCTTTTTATTTTAGCAACAGCATTGTTGATAAGGAATAGCCTATACAGGGTTCTACACCATTTCCCCCCAGTTGGTGGCACCAGTACATGATAAGGTCACACCAATGTTTTTTTAATAAAATAATTTATAATGGCCTGGCCTGTGTCCAATAACGTTCCTGCATTCCATACAGAACCAGGCTAATAACGACTAGCCATCTTTTAAATTAGCATGCCCTTGTGTTTTTACATTGATTTGGATAGATTTACTGTAACAGAAAAGAGACTTAGATGAATTGCAAAATGTTAGGAAAAAAATGAAAATGGGGAGGACTGATTTCCCCTAGTTTCAACAGGGTTTCACTCTCAAAACACTTAATAGAAAAACGCAATTTGGATGTTCCAAGTCTACAACAATGCTTAAACCACATCAGGGGACCATGTGAGGTCTGGGAAAAATCTGATATTTTTTGTGTGTGTGCACCAGCCAGGTTGTGTTTGGCTAGTGGCGTTTCTGTAGAGCACCTGTAATGGAGTTTGCGCACTGAGCAAGTAGTCTATTAGGTTATATGTTTGCAGCGCACGTGTGACAAGTAATCGACATAACAGTCTGCATGTTCTTCAAAGAGGGCAACGGATGCTACTGGGCCAGATTTCTATAAGTCAGGGGAGAAGCAGGTGGTATCTGATTGTAAGTACCTTGGCATCATGCTTGATTCCAACCTCTCTTTTAAAAAGCAGGTGGAAAAGGTAACTCAAATTCAACCTAGCTCATTTACGATTCTTACAAAATTGTTTCACTATAGAGGCAGCCAAACTGTACTTCAAATCTATGCTACTCAAATCTATGCTAGTCTTCCTGGCGTCCGACCCATAACGAAAAAGACAGACAAAAATACATTTAAAACATTATCATACACAATGCCAAAAGTGTGCAAAACTGTCATCAATGCAAAGGGTGGCTACTTTTTAGAATCACAAATATAAAATATTTTGATTTATTTAACACTTTCTTGGTTACTACATGATTGCATGTGTTATTTCATAGTATTGATGTATTCACTATTATTCTACAATGTAGAAAATAGTTTTTAAAAAATGAATTAGAAAAAACCTGGAATGAGTAGGTGTCCAAACTCTTGACTGGTACTGTATATAAAAAAATATAAAAAGACAAACAATAAAACGAAGGAATCAGTGTGTGTGTGTACACATCAGTGTACCAGTTACTCATACATGTCAGTACATACACACATGAATGAGCAGTTGTCAACAGTGCCATTTCTAAGAGATGACATTGAGTTAATTGGGGGAGGGGTTATGACAGTGTTCCCTCCTATCGGCCTTTGTTCACTCCCCTTGACAGATCTGACAGGGGAGGTAAACAGCTTTGTGGAATGAAACGCAGCCTAAAAAAATAGACTACCAGCATATGTCAAATAAGAAATGCCCGTTTTGATTTTCAGTTGCACTTATTAATGCACCCCAGGTACAACTCACTCACCATAGGCCGTTCCAGGGCCAAACTCACTCCCCGACTCGATCATGGACAGGCCAAGCACCTCGTGGTTGTTCATCCGTGTGGGGACTTTCTTCTCCAGTTTCTCGTACAGAAATTCCTCTATTCTGACATCTGAAAATTGTACGATAAACTCAATTAGAGAGAAAGGAGAGTCACGAGGAAACAAGACTAAGGAGCAACCTTGTGCTGCATGACCCGAGCCAGTTAACAGGGATATCACACAGGCTATCCAGGAAAATCCAGTCTGCGATCTAGTCTAGTAAATCTTCAACAACATTACTGGGGTTCAAAGAGCCTTATAGTAGGCTAATTGAGCTAGCACAGACCTACATAAGACCGTACACTGACTACACAAGTCAATTCTGGCACTAGGCTAACTAACCACCTTTGATGGAGTCTACTAAACCAGAAACTATAGGACTAGCTGCTGAGTACAATCATAATAACTATGCCTAACAGCAAGCAGAAGTAGGTGTGCTTTGGTTGTGAGTGTGCCTGGAGATAAGGTGTGTGTGTGGCCCTAGCAGCAGACTGAGCTATGCAGCACCATGGTGTAAACTCAGAGGGTCGACAGCTGAGCTTGCAGTCGCATAGACACCCAACTGTGGTTTAACAGTCAATACTCATAAGTACACATAGTGTGGTTCGTTGAAGAATTGGCAATATGACTGCATTTACACAGACAGCCCATTCAGATCTTTTTGACCAATCACATCAGATCTTTTTCAGATCTGATTGATTAAAATACCAATTTGTAATTTAAAAAAATCTGAATTGGGCTGTAAACGCTGCCTATGTAGCCTAGGCTTAGAATGTAAAGGATTATGACCGTCCAATTGTGGCACAAAAGCTGGATAAAATGTAGCCTATTGGCTATGAAGGGAAAGTGGCTAACCAGTTACTGCATCTTTACCGAGGGGGAACTAGGCCCAAAAACCAACCGTTAAGCATCTAAGTACTAACTAGGGGCCATTCAATTCCGGTTGGTTCATATGTGAAAAATCCTAACATTGGATACTGATGTTACAGTTTGCCAACAACACAATGGTGGTAGGCTTGTTCACCAATGACAATGAGACAGTCTACATGGAGATCACAGACATGTCAGTGTGGTGCCAGGGCAACAACCTCTCCCCGCAAGGTAAGCAAGACAAAGGAGCTGATTGTGGATGACAGGAAACGGAAGGCTGAGCACGCCCCATTCACATCGACACGGCTGTAGTGGAGCGGGTCGAAAGCTTCAAGTTCCTCTGTGTCCACATCACTAAGGACCAATCATGGCCCAAACACATCAACAGTCATGAAGAGGGCGCGACAATGCCTCTTCATGAGTCTGAGAAGATTTGGCATGGGCCGTCAGATCCTCAAAAGCTCTACAGCTGCACCATTGAAAGCATCCTGACTGGCTGCATCCCCGCTTGGTATGGCAACTGATTGGCCTCCAACCGCAAAGCGCTACAGAAGGTAGTGTGTACGGCCCAGTACATTACTGGGGTTGCCATTCAGGAGATCTGTACCAGGCGATGTCAGAAGGAGGCCCTAAACATTTTCAAAGACTCCAGGCACCCAAGTCAGACTGTTCTCTTTGCTACCGCATGGCAAGCGGTACCGGAGCGCCATGTCTGGGACCAAAAGGCTCCTGAACCGCACAGCAACCATATGACTGCTGAAGTTAATCAAATGGCTACCTGGATTATTTTCATAACCCCCCCCCCTTTTTTTGTTATTTTTACACTGACATTCTTGGACTTGCTCTATACACACACTCACACGCGTATCCTGATTGCCTAGTCACTTTCACCCCTACCAGCATGTACATATTACCTCCATTTTTAAAAAACATTTTAATCTTTATTTAACTAGACAACTCAGTTAAGAACAAATTCTTATTTACAATGACAGCCTACCGGGGAACAGTGTGTTAACTGCCTTGTTCAGGGGCAGAATACCATATTTTTACTTTGTCAGCTCTGGATTCGATCCAGCAACCTTTCGGTTACAGGCCAAACGCCCGAACCACTAGGCTACCTGCCACATTACCTCGTAACCCTGCACATTGACTCGGGTACCAGTACTCCTTGTATATAGCCTCGTTATTGTCATTTTATTGGGTTAATATCTTTTCTTTCTTACTTTTTAACTAAGCATTGTTGGGAAAGGGTTCTTAAAAGTAAGCATTTCAAGGCAAGTCTGCACCTGTTGTACTCGACGCATGTGACAAATATAATTTGACATCAGTGAGTGCAGTCTTACTTGGGTTTGGTTGTAGTAGAACCTCTGTCTGCTTCATGATTCTTTCCGTATTTTGCTTGGTGCATTCTGCTCTGCACAGAAGGTTCTCCAGGTGAGCATCCAACTCAGTCTTCTCAGCTTGCCCAAGTTTTTCCTCTGTAAACTGAAGATGAAATGAAAGGGTGAGTCTCTAGTGGCTACAAACTGACAAAGGTCATGGTTGTCAAACTAGGCTACCTGTAGCTCAATGAAAGTGAGGCTTTTATTTGACATAAGTACTTGGCACTGTCTATTTACCTCTTCCAAGTTGGCTTAGATTGCCTGACTAGCTAACCCAATCACAGCTCTGATCCAGGATGTTAGTGCAGCTGAAGCCTTCTTGCGGTACTGATGAACCAAGTCTGGAACCAACAGGACCCTTAACAGCTTCTACCCCCAAGCCATAAGACTGCTAAATAGTTAGTTAAACAGTTACCCAAATAGCTACCCAGACTATCTGTATTGACCCTTTGCATGTTGACAGGCCATGTCAGAGCAAAAACCAAATCATGATGTTGAAGGAATTGTCCGACACAGGATTGTGTCATGGTACAGATCTGGGGAAGGGTACCTTCTGCAGCATTGAAGGTCCCCAAGAACACAGTGTCCTCCATCATTCTTACATGGAAGAAGTTTGGAACCACCTAGACTCATCCTAGAGCAATCTGAATAATCGGGGGAGAAGGGCCTTAGTCAGGGAGGTGACCAATAACCCGATGGTCACTCTGACAGAGCTCCTCTGTGGAGATGGAATAACCATCTCCGCAGCACTCCACCAATCAGGCCTTTATGGTAGAGTGGCCAGACAGATGCTTGTCCTCAGTAAAAGGCACATGGCCGCTCGCTTGGAGTTTGCCAAAAGACACCTAAAGGACTCTCAGACCATGAGAAACAAGATTCTCTGGTCTGATGAAACCAAGATTGAACTCTTTGGCCTGAATGCCAAGCGTCACGTCTGGAGGAAACCTGGCACCATCCCTACGGTGAAGCACGGTGGTGGCAGCAGAGCCCAGACTTGAACCAATCGAACATATTAGGAGAGACCTGGAAATAGCTGTGTAGCAACGCCCCTCATCCAACCTGACAGAGCTTGAAAGAATCTGCAGAGAAGAATGGGAGAAACCCCCCAAATACAGGTGTGCCAAGCTTGAAGTGTCATACCAAAGAAGACTCGAGGCTGTAATCGCTGCCAAAGGTGCGTCAACAAAGTACTGAGTAAAGGGTCTGAATACTTGTATATGTGATTTCATTTTGTTTTTCATTACTAAAAATCTGTTTTTGCTTTGACATTATGGGGTATTGTGTGTAGATTGATGAGTGAAATTTTTTTAAATCAATTTTAGAATAAGGCTGTAATGTAACAAAATGTGGAAAAGTGAAGGAGTCTGAATACTTTCTGAATGCACTGTATGCTGCTGCTACTGTTTATCTGTCCGTTTATTCCTAGTTATAAACTGGGTGATTCGAGCTCTGAATGCTGATTGGCTGACAGCAGTGGTATACCACAGGTAGGACAAAACATTTATTTTTAATGCTCTACGTACGTTGGTAACCAGTTTATAATATCAATAAGGCACCTCTGGGGTTTGTGGTGTATTGGCCATATACCACTGGCCTTATTGCTTAATTATAAACCAACTTGTCCGAGTCAGATTTACATGGCTATCAAAATGTCATGCCAGGGTAAGCCTACATGAAACACAGCCCTTATTTTTTATTTTTTTTTCTCCCCAATTTCATGGTATCCAATTGTTTTTTTTAGTAGCTACCATCTTGTCTCATAGCTACACCTCCCTTACCAGCTCGGGAGACCAAGGTTGAAAGTCATGCGTCCTCCAATACACAACACAACCAAGCCACACTGCTTCTTTTAACACAGCGCGCATCCAACCCGGAAGCCAGCCGCACCAATGTGTCGGAAGAAATACTGTGCACCTGGCAACCTTGGTTAGCAAGCACTGCGCCTGGCCCGCCACAGGAGTCGCTGGTGCGCGATGAGACAAGGATATCCCTACCGGCCAAGCCCTCCCTAACCCAGAGGACGCTAGGCCAATTGTGCGTCGCCCCACGGACCTCCCGGACACAGCCCTTATTTTAATTGTTTCTAAAAATTCCCTCAGGGAAAAATGTATGTAGAAAAAATGATTGGAAGCATTTCCCTGTTTGACCGCTAGGTTTTATGGGTATTATGACACCTCCACTGTGGGGCTCTATGAGAGATGAGATGATGACTTGGAATTCAAGTCATCAAATAAAACAAATGTAAGAGACAACTGAAATATTGTATTGAACTTAAGGGATAAGCAGTAATGGGCAGTCACTGCCATCATTGGCATTTTATTAATTGTTTTATTCTATGTTGCTAAAGCAGTCATCCCACATAATGCATAGTGCATTTAACGTTATTGTTGAAAAGATAATCGAAACCAACATCGAAAACCCCCAATTTTGTTTAGTGACTGGCTTCAATATACTTTTGTTAGTCACCAAAGTAAAAATGTTGCTGGAGTGATAAGCTTCTCTCTTCGTGGAAACTGTCGTTTCTCAACAAAAAAATAAATATATATACAGTATATTTTTAAAAAGACTTCACTTTGTTTTCTGCCAGACTAGTATGCGCACGCGTCTGATCTATACTCCGAGGCATGCACATGGAACAGAGTATGGACAGCGCATTCAGAGAAAAATACGTCCACACTCTAGAAACACCTTTACTTTGCTCAGTGACTAAGTATACTTTACAAAATCAAAACACACCACATAGGGAGGGATAAACGGAAAGATGCAGGGCTCAAGCCGCACGTAACGCCCTGGACCAGAGTTGACCCAATCACTGCCTAATTTACTCCCGTTCCAAGCTAGAGCGGATGTGCTGAGTTTACTATTCTAAACTTTGTCAAACAAAACATGTATTTGTTAGTTGGCTGTTAAAGTGTATCAAATAAAGCAAGTAATGTAGAAGTAATGACATTATTACACACACATCTTTAGCCAAATATGACAAATTCCAAACTAGCTAACTAGCCTAGCAATAGCATATCGCCAGCAGTCGCAGGCCTGAAACAGCAGCGGAGTTTCCGAAGTTGATGCCTCGCTCTCAACATTGTTAGTTAGCGACATTGTGAAGACCGCAAAATATCTGAATTCAGAAAATAACAACAAATGTGTAAACTTACTTGAACCGCACGACTGAATAAAGTACCGGCGTCTGCTGCTAACCTTTTGACGTTGAAATCCATGTTTAGTTATAGATTACACTTTGTGCTCAAAAAGCTGGTAAATTACTTATCCATACAGAGGAATGGTAAACAAATTAATATTTTCCTTGCTAGCTACGTTTCCCGTGGTTAGATTTTGACAAGAAGCAGCCAAGTGTTGACTGTTTCGTTTTAGGGAGTTTTCCGACTGTCGATGTGTGGCATTCGTTGATAGAGTAGGCGGGGTTGGCAGTGGTCGGAGTTGATCCAAAACCTTTTGTCACCACTAGGGGTCAGATTTGTCTCAAATTTCAGCTGTTGCCTTCACTCTTCTGTGGGCCATATTAAACTTGAACCTAAAAAACATGCTTAATTGGAACATCTACATTGAAAGTTCTTTTTAGTCCAGGACTAGCCTTATTCTTCCTCTTGGAAACCAGCCCTATGTGTTCAGGGCTAAGCTTTTGCACTGATTTTACTTCATAATATTGTTCAGAGGGTCTTGATGGTGTGGAGGCAATGTTCAATGCATGGGGTATACATGTACATTTTAGTCATTTAGAAGACGCTCTTATCCAGCATACATTTTCATACTTTTTCATATACAGTCAGTGACATGCATTAGCCATACTAATTTGAGCAGTTAGTATAATTAGTATAATTTGAGCAGTCAGAGATTTGGTGCTGTCACGACTAGCGCTTGAAGTGAAACGTAAAAGGTGCCAGTGGCTTGTTTACTAGTTCATATTTTACAGCTGCTGGATGGTAGGCTACTCCATTACTAAACACTTAGGGGGCCAGGCCGGTTGGTCGGCACCGGCTCACTACTTCAACCACATTGCCGTGGTCACTTTCATTCATAGTGTTCAAAATGACACTTACTGTAGGTAGGATATCAGTCTACAATTTGTATTTTTTATTTAACCTTTATTTAACTAGGCAAGTCAGTCCAGAACAAATTCTTATTTACAATGACGGCCTAACCCGGTCAAACCCTCCCCAGCCCAAACGATGCTGGGCCAATTGTGTGCCGCCCTATGGGATTCCCAATCACGACCGGTTGTGATAAAGCCTGGGATCGAATCAGGGTCTGTAGTGACACATCTAGCACTTAGATGCAGTGCCTTAGACCACTGTGCCACTCGGGAGCCCAAATCTCCTGCACTGTGAAGCAGAGACTGAGCCAGAATTGTTTATCAGGGGAAAATGACACGTTGGCCATGCAATGCAGCGTGTGATCTGTTTCTCATTAGTGTGAGTCTGGTCTGTCGGCTGTTTTGTTTCCCCTTTCATCTTTTACAGTGTTTGGTGGTGGAATCAGAAGCATAGCACACACACACACACACAAACACACACACACACACACACACACACCTCTGCTATATATGGGCGGGGTCTCCTCTCTCTGACAAGCTGGCTTAGCAGAGGCCTTCTGCCACACAGCTGATAAAGCCTGGAGACCATCACTACAGAATTTCCGTCGCCAGGGAGACAGGAAAGGGAAACTCCCCGTCAGATGTTACAACATGAGATAAGTTGACTTTGTAGGGAACTCAGAGCTTGAGATGTAATCTAAACACTTTGCGCTGACTGACTGAACACAATGCACCAGATAAATTATATTGCCCCCCCCTCTCTCTTCATCTCGCTCTCTCTCTTTCTCCCTCTCTCTTTATCCCCCTCTCTCTCTATCTCTCACATGTAGACATGCACGGACCAGATTTGAAGATAAAAAACAAGACACCTTGAAGATCTGGATACAATTATCTCCGATACAGCCGGTTACCTGCTGTGGTGCCTGCTGGGTAAGAGGAAGTGGGTGAGAGGGATCAAATGACTTCCCCTCATTACTCATAGACAGACACACATTGATACACCGATGTTCCTCCTGTTGGAAGGGCTGTGTTGTGTTGCCTCAGTTCACTGATGACTAGCAGTGAGTTTACCATAACACACCTAGTGAAATATGTAACATACAAAACAATACAAGGGGAAAATTGAATGATGAAGTAGCCTTAAAATAAAATGTGCTGTCACTTCTTTGTCAGTACACATAGTTATTGAGTCTCCTATGGTTATCCGACGTATACAGATTGAAATGTACACACTTTTAAAGACTGGACTCTTGTAATGTAGGCCTATGCAATTGAAGCATTCTTAAGACATTAACAGGTTGTAGTTTTGAATGCTGATCTGACTAGCCATGGCCTCCGGTTAGAGAGAGCAACGCAGCTGTTTTAAATGATGCCAGCCATATAAATAAGTAATAGTCGACTTTAGCAAAGTCACTATCTCTGATTTTACAAGTGCATATAATGTAATTCAGTCATACTGCTCTGTTATAACATCTAGTAGTCAACTTTCACCACATCTTATAGCCAGAGCCATGCAAACCCATTTAAAGATTTTACACTGCATTACATCTTATATTCCTGTTTTCATAACCACACTCCATGTCAAAGATATTAAGATATTGGCTTCATTTTATGCAGAGAGTACATTCAAAATCATCAGAGGCGCCATTGAGAACATGGTAATATGGAAGTCAGCAATTTTAAGAAAACAGACTAACTCCTTTGAGGGAGGGATAAGTTGCAGTCCCTTCAGTTGATTCAGCACGGTAAATCTTTGTGTCTCTGTTATTTCACTTCAACAGAACCCATGCCAGAGAGAGAAAGAGATAGAGAGTATTGAAACTTGCTGAAATTCATTTCCTCTTTTGCAAAATACATTTCTGTTCTTTAAATTATTGCAAGCCCTCAGTTTCTCTAACCGGAGCAGAGGTTATTTCAACTGAAAAACCACCCAAAACCATAGAGACAGCATTTCAGAGCTGTAGGTGAAGCTGCTAAGGTGAAGTAAACAACTGCAATATGTGATAAGTTAATCATTTCCTATACATGCAAGCACCACAACACACAAATGCTATTTGTAATCTTCCTCATTTAGTTTAGATGCTATGTTAATTCATTTTATGTACTCAGTTACCTCAAAAATGGTTCACAAGTATCCTCCTCTTTTAATCCTAATGTATACATGACAAGAATATTCCATATTCCATATACTCATCATTTTGCAACATACTGCAGCTTTGACAGAGCAACAAGGTTCAAGTTACATCCGTCAAATGTTACTTTAGAATATAACTTTCATAAACTGTTTTGTCAAAGTACAACTGTGTTATAAAATGGGCTTACAAAGCAGTTGTAAAAAAAAACAAAAAAAAAAACATCATCAATACATAATTCATATTCCCAAATAATATGTTAATCAGCTTTAGCAATACATTCATTTAGTAAATACATTTGCATAACTGCCTTTAAGGCGATGTGCCAAGTCTAGGCTTGCTGTGAGCCTACAACTTTCTTAGCCAGTCCCAGCAGCACAGGATATTTGAGGGTCCTGTTCTTCCAAGACTCTGGGATTCCCTGAAGACCTGTCTGGAAAGACAAGGGAGGAGGAACAGATAAAGGCTACAGTATATAAAATGCTAAGCCTTCAGAGCAGACACAAAGCAATCCATCCGAGGTCAAACTCATTACCCAGGCTGAAACTATGGACACGGGATACAGAAACGTTGTTTTTATTGCTTGCTCGTTATATAGGCTACACCTTATAGTCAACATTTATAAATTGGATGAAGGTTGACTTCTAGAACAAATAACTTGAATGATTAGGTTTGAATATCCCGCTGTGTGGAAGGTCTAACAATCAAATGACCATGTGACAACTACAGTGAGGGAAAAAAGTATTTGATCCCCTGCTGATTTTGTACGGTTGTCCACTGACAAAGAAATGATCCATCTATAATTTTAATGGTAGGTTTATTTGAACAGTGAGAGACAGAATAACAACAAAAAATCCAGAAAAACAATTGATTTGCATTTTGATTTGATTTGCATTTTGATTTGCATTTTAATGAGGGAAATAGGTATTTGACCCCCTCTCAATCTAGCTACCAGGTGTCTTTTATACAGGTAACAAGCTGAGATTAGGAGCACACTCTTAAAGGGAGTGCTCCTAATCTCAGTTTGTTACCTGTATAAAAGACACCTGTCCACAGGAGCAATCAATCAGATTCCAAACTCTCCACCATGGCCAAGACCAAAGAGCTCTCCAAGGATGTCAGGGACAAGATTATAGACCTACACAAGGCTGGAATGGGCTACAAGACCATCGCCAAGCAGCTTGGTGAGAAGGTGACAACAGTTGGTGCGATTATTCGCGAATGGAAGAAACACAAAATAACTATCAATCTCCCTCGGCCTGGGAATCCATGCAAGATCTCACCTCATAGAGTTGCAATGATCATGAGAACGGTGAGGAATCAGCCCAGAATTCCACGGGAGGATCTTGTCAATGATCTCAAGGCAGCTGGGACCATAGTCACCAAGAAAACAATTGGTAACACACTACGCCGTGAAGGACTGAAATCCTGCAGCGCCCCCAAGGTCCCCCTCCCAGGACAACTGGGTGAAAGTGTTTTGGTCAGATGAGACCAAAATGGAGCTCTTTCGCATCAACTCAACTCGCCGTGTTTGGAGGAGGAGGAATGCTGCCACCATCCCCACCGTCAAACATGGAGGTGAAAACATTATGTTTTGGGGGTGTTTTTCTGCTAAATGGACAGGACAACTTCAACGCATCAAAGGGACGATGGACAGGGCCATGTACCGTCAAATCTTTGGTGAGAACCTCCTTCCCTCAGCCAGGGCATTGAAAATGGGTCGTGGATGGGCATTCCAGCATGACAATGACCCCAAACACACGGCCAAGGCAACAAAGGAGTGGCTCAAGAAGAAGCACATTAAGGTCCTGGAGTGGCCTAGCCAGTCTCCAGACCTTAATCCCATAGAAAATATGTGGAGGGAGCTGAAGGTTCAAGTTGCCAAACGTCAGCCTCAAAACCTTAATGACTTGGAGAAGATCTGCAAAGAGGAGTGGGACAAAATCCCTCCTGAGATGTGTGCAAACCTGGTGGCCAACTACAAGAAACATCTGACCTCTGTGATTGCCAACAAGGGTTTTGCCTCCAAGTACTAAGTCCTGTTTTGCAGAGGGGTCAAATACTTACTTCCCTCATTAAAATGCAAATCAATTTATAACATTTTTGACATGCGTTTTTCTGGATTTTTGTTGTTGTTATTCTGTCTCTCACTGTTCAAATAAACCTACCATTACAATTATAGACTGATCATTTCTTTGTCAGTGGGCAAACGTACAAAATTAGCAGGGGATCAAATACTTTCCCCCCTCACTGTATGTAAATACTAGCTACTTGAAATACTAGCTAGCTACTTCTGATGAATAAAGTTCCATATTTTGATAATATTTGCTTGGGCCAGACAGTATAACTGACTGTAAGTTGCTCTGGATAAGAATGCCTGCTAAATGACCAAAATGTAAATGTAGGGTTTTGCTCCAACCCTACCTGTGCTCCAAAACAGGCCCCTATGAATGAGGCCCTACTGGCGGTGCATCCCCCGCGGCGCATGGTTCCCCTGACTGCCTCCTCCAGCTGGCTCAGTGTCAGGACCCCGTGCAATGCTCCCTGGAATGCACCTGGCAAGGCTGGAGATAGGAACCGCAGATACAGATAAGGACCAAGAGGTAATTGTCTTCATACTATTTACTTATGTCATCAATCATTCAATATATTTTTATATTAAGACCATTAAGTTTTATTGGGCAGTGTATGTGGTTACATTTTCCATGTCAATAAATCCTTCTGAACTGAGAGGTGAAGGGAGGAATACACCAACATGAGTTACACACATCCTAACATGAGTTACACACACATCCTAACATGAGTTACACACACATCCTAACATGAGTTACACACACATCCTAACATGAGTTACACAAATCCTAACATGAGTTACACACATCCTAACATGAGTTACACACACATCCTAACATGAGTTACACACATCCTAACATGAGTTACACACACATCCTAACATGAGTTACACACACATCCTAACATGAGTTACACACACATCCTAACATGAGTTACACAAATCCTAACATGAGTTACACACATCCTAACATGAGTTACACACATCCTAACATGAGTTACACACATCCTAACATCAAATCAAATCAAATTTATTTATATAGCCCTTCGTACATCAGCTGATATCTCAAAGTGCTGTACAGAAACCCAGCCTAAAACCCCAAACAGCAAGCAATGCAGGTGTAGAAGCACGGTGGCTAGGAAAAACTCCCTAGAAAGGCCAAAACCTAGGAAGAAACCTAGAGAGGAACCAGGCTATGTGGGGTGGCCAGTCCTCTTCTGGCTGTGCCGGGTAGAGATTATAACAGAACATGGCCAAGATGTTCAAATGTTCATAAATGACCAACATGAGTTACACACACACACACATCCTAACATGAGTTACACACACACACACATCCTAACATGAGTTACACACACACACACATCCTAACATGAGTTACACACACACACATCCTAACATGAGTTACACACACATCCTAACATGAGTTACACACACACACATCCTAACATGAGTTACACACACATCCTAACATGAGTTACACACACATCCTAACATGAGTTACACACACATCCTAACATGAGTTACACACACATCCTAACATGAGTTACACACACATCCAAACATGAGTTACACACATCCTAACATGAGTTACACACATCCTAACATGAGTTACACACATCCTAATATGAGTTACACACATCCTAACATGAGTTACACACATCCTAACATGAGTTACACACATCCTAACATGAGTTACACACATCCTAATATGAGTTACACACATCCTAACATGTGTTTTAGGTTCAAAGATGCAGGAGCTCCCGTCTCCCACTTCAGACGGGAGGGACATTTAAGCACGAGGTCATTAATGACGGGATCAAAGACTAGAGAGAAGGAAAGCACTTTCTTAGACCAGGGATAACTAACTAACTAACTAGCTAACGGATGTGCTGACTGGGATGGTGTGGTTACAGTGCCAAGTCGACAGACTGGACCCTGCTGCTGCCACAGCCGTGCTGGCGACGCCACCTACCTAGTGTGTGTGTGTGTGTGTGTGTGTGTGTGTGAGACCTACCTCATGTGTTAGTGAACACAGCAGGTATCAGCTCTGGGGAATGCTTGGATAAGTTGTCCTTCACCTGACAGATTTGTGCTGCAATGGTGAAAGTTAGAGTGAAATGCAACATTTAACACTTCCCATATGCATTTTTTATTACCATACTTTGGGGGAAAATTACATTTTCTTCATTAACCTGCCACTCAAGATTCTATGTCCATTTACATTTTACAGTCTTGTGTTAGGTTTTAGGTTTTGACTGGCTGAGATTTGGCTGTTCCCACCATTGTATTAATATTTAATATAAAATATGTATAATCTAACGCTTAGTAAAATTGAGATCAACATCATTACTTAATATTCTATTTATTTATTTATTTTACCCCCTTTTTCTCCCCAATTTTGTGGTATCCAATTGTTAGTAGTTACTGTCTTGTCTCATCACTACAACTCCCGTATGGGCTCGGGAGAGACAAAGGTCAAGAGCAATGCGTCCCCCGAAACACAACCCAACCAAGCCGCACTGCTTCTTAACACAGCGTGCATCCAACCCGGAAGCCAGCCGCACCAATGTTTCGGAGGAAACACCGTGCACCTAGCGACCTGTTCAGCGCGCACTGCACCCGGCCTGCCACAGGAGTCGCTAGTGCGCAATGAGACAAGGATATCCCTACCGGACAATCCCTCCCTAACCCGGACGTTGCGACCTCCCAGTCGCGGCCGGCTGCGACAGAGCCTGGGCTCAAACCCAGAGTCTCTGGTGGCACAGCTAGCACTGCGATGCAGTGCCTTAGACCACTGCGCCACCTGGGAGGCCTTTACTTAACATTCTAGCTAGGCTGCACATCAAATGGCACCCTATTCCCTAAATAGTGCACTACTTTTGACCAGAGCTCTATGGGTCATGATCCAAAGGAGGGAAGAAAATATGGAATAGGGTGTCATTTGGGATGAAGCCCTAATAATATATGAGCAGAAAGATTGTGAATGTTTATAAGCGGGAGTGGCATTAGAGTCGTACCAATAACAGCCCTATCCAGGTCCTGAGGGTTGTTTCTGTTTGGGTCGTTGAGCTGGGCCAACACTGAGTCCAGAGCATTGGGGTCAGAACCATGCAGGATGAAATGCTCCAGGAACCTGACAAGAAATGCATTCTGAGCAAAATTATAAACTCAACATGCAACAATTTCAAAGATTTTACTGAGTTACAGTTCATATAAGGAAATCAGTCAATTGAAATAAATTAATTAGGCCCTAATCTATGGAATTCACATGACTGGGAATACCGACATGCATCTGTTTGTCACAGATACCTTAAAAAAGAAGGTAGGGAGGTGGATCAGAAAACCAGTCAGTATCTGGTGTGACCACTATTTGCCTCATGCAGCGCAACACATCTCCTTCGCATAGAGTTGATCAGGCTGTTGATTGTGACCTGTGGAATGTTGACCCACTACCCTTCAATGGCTGTGCGAAGTTTCTGGATATTGGCAGGAACTGGAACATGCTGTCATACACATCGATCCAGAGCATCCCAAACGTGCTCAATGGGTGACATGTCTGGTGAGTATGCAGGCCATGGACGAACTGGGACATTTTCAGCTTCCAAGAACTGTGTACAGATCCTTGCGACATGGGGCCGTGCATTATCATGGAGAAAATGAGGTGATGGCAGATGAATGGCATGACAATGGGCCTCAGGATCTCATCACAGTATATCTGTGTTTTCAAATTGACATTGACAAAATGTTATCCATAGCTTATGCCTTTCCATACCATAACCCCACCGCCACCAATGCAGCGTTCTGTTCACAATGTTGACATCAGCAAACCGCTCGTCCACATGATGCCATACACGTGGTCTGTGGTTGTGAGTTAGACGTACTGTCAAATTCTCTAAAACGATGTTGGAAGCGGCTTATGGTAGAGAAATTAACAATCAATTATCTGGCAACAGCTCTGGTGGAAATTCCTGCAGTCAGCATGCCAATTGCACTCTCCTTCAAAATCTGAGACATTTGTGGCATTGCGTTGTGTGACAAAACTGCACATTTTAGTGGCCTTTTATTTTCCTAGCACAAGGTGCACCTGTGTAATGATCATGTTGTTGAATCACCTTCTTGATATACTACATGGATTATCTTGGCAAATGAGAAATGCTCACTAACAGGAATGTAACTGAATTGGTGTTCAACATTTAAGAGAAATAAGCTTTTTGTACTTATGGAATTTTTGGGGGATATTTTATTTCAGCTCATGAAACATGGGACATTTACATGTTGCATTTATCTTTTTTGTTCAGTTTAGATATTGTACCTACCACAACTGTAGTCAGTATTTTACCTTTATTTAGCTAGGCAAGTCAGTTAAGAACAAATTATTATTTACAATGACGGCCTACACCAGCCAAACCAATTGTGCGCCACCCTATGCGAACCCCAACCACAGCCTGTTGTAATACAACCTGTATTCGAACCAGGGTGTCTGTATTGACGCCTCTAGCATTGAGATGCTGTGCCTTAGACCACTGCGCTACTTGGGAGCCCATTAAATATGGATTGTGTTATGAAGCATGTTAATGGACGTGAGTAATGAGATAAATTACACAATTTATGAGGCCTTTATGCATTAAGAGCCATTATCTGCTCTAAAGGCCTACAGTACCTTGCTGCAGCCAGTGTCATGGCCACACACATATCGTTGTTCTGGGTTACACGTATGGCCGTCTCCACCTTCTCCAACATCTCAGGCATCCCAGCAAACATCGCCACAACGGGAGCCATCTTGGTGATCCCGTCCATCTGACAGTCCACATCACATCCTGAAATGGAGAGTGAAAAAGTAAAATCTTTGATTCCCTCAATTCCTCACGTCCCTCTCAAAGCTCATTGGAGGAGGAGGTCTAAGGAGAGGGAACTTGGAGCCTATCCTCCAATGCGCCTTGAGAGGGAGGTGAGGAATCAGTGACAGAAGGAATCAGCGATTTGACAGCTTGTACTTTTTTCAAACAGGTTGTGTCTAAATGTAACTCATAATAAATGAACCCAGGACAGACGTGCTTCCTTTCAGCTGGTGATCTTTATGTTACTGTACCTGTCTTTTCGTTTCCTGCATCCACGTTCCTCATGAAGGCTTTGAGGCTTGCGTTTCTCCAAGGGCCATCAATGGGCAGGACAGCTTTAGGACCTTTACATTTCAATTGAGAGTGAACAGCTTTAGCTGACTGAAAAAAATATAAACTCAATGAAAAAAGGAACGTCCTCTCACTGTCAACAGCGTTTATTTTCAGCAAACTTAACATGTGTAAATATTTGTATGAACATAACAAGATTCAACAACTGAGACATAAACTGAACAGGTTCCACAGACATGTGACTAACAGACATTGAATAATGTGTCCCTGAACAAAGGGAGAGTCAAAAATCAAAAGTAACAGTCAGTATCTGGTGTGGCTCATGGACTGCACCCGATTTTCCAGTTCTTGTTACCCCACTCTTCCACCAAGGCATCTGCAAGTTCTCGGACATTTCTGGGGGGAATGGCCCTAGCCCTCACCCTACGATCCAACAGGTCCCAGACATGCTCAATGGGATTGAGATCCGGGCTCTTCGCTGGCCATGGAAGAACACTGACATTCCTGTCTTGCAGGAAATCCCGCACAGAACAAGCAGTATGGCTGGTGGCATTGTCGTGCTGGAGGGTCATGTCAGGATGAGCCTGCAGGAAGTGTACCACATGAGGAAGGAGGATGTCTTCACTGTAACGCACAGCGTTGCGATTGCCTGCAATGACAACAAGCTCAGTCTGATGATGCTGTGACACACCGCGCCAGACCATGACGGACCCTCCAACTCCAAATCGATCCCGCTCCAGAGTTCAGGCGTCGGTGTAACGCTCATTCCATAGACGATAAACGCGAATCCGACCATCACCCCTGGTGAGACAGAACTGCGACTCATCAGCGAAGAGCACTTTTTGCCAGTCCTGTCTGGTCCAGCGACGGTGGGTTTGTGCCCATAGGCGACGTTGGTGCCAATGATGTCTGTTGAGGACCTGCCTTACAACAGGCCTGCAAGCCCTCAGTCTGGCCTCTCTCAGTCTATTGCGGACAGTCTGAGCACTGATGGAGGGATTGTGCGTTCCTGGTGTAATTCAGGCAGTTGTTGTTGCCATCCTGTACCTGTCCCGCAGGTGTGATGTTCTGATGTACCGATCCTGTGCAGGTGTTGTTACACGTGGTCTGCCACTGCGAGGACGATCAGCTGTCCGTCCTGTCTTCCTGTAGCGCATTCTTAGGCGTGTCACAGTACGGACATTGCAATTTATTGCCCTGGCCACATCTGCAGTCCTCATGCCTCCTTGCAGCATGTCTAAGGCAAGTTCACGCAGATGACCATCTTTCTTTAAGTGTTTTTCAGAGTCAGTAGAAAAGCCTCTTTAGTGTCCTAGGTTTTCATAACTGTGACCATAATTGCCTACAGTCTGTAAGCTGTTAGTGTCTTAATGACCGTTTGAAAGATGTGGTCCTGAAAAAGGGACGTTTCTTTTTTTGCTGAGTTTTATATGTTCAATAACCACACTGTGCAGAATAGTTTAAAAACCCTGGCTTCATGATATCCCAATAGGAAAGTGTTTTTGTCCGGAACATCGTTTTTCAAAAGGGGATTCCCCATAAGTTACCAAAGGGGAAAATAAAACTCTGTGGTATAGAAAACTGACAAAAGCATACAACCACTCTACCCCTCTGTGGGACCAGATGCCTAGTAAGTTATTCACTTAAAAAAAAAAACTGTTTCTCTGTCATTGGTCAGGTGATGGGGCACAGAAAAGCAACAGTTTGTACACATACAGGAAATGACTGCTGATTGGTTGCCTACCGTTCTTTTGTCTGTATGGGTTATTGAGAGGAAGATCATACACAGTGTCAGGGCCAAAGAACTTGTAGATGCGCTTGGTCAAGTCCTCCACGTTCACATCTAGTGATTACCAATAAAAACATAGAGCATATGAGTATATTATGTCATTCATGGAGTGAACACGATAACACAAACTCGACATGAAATGTTCTTTATTTAGCAAGACCTTGGGCCATTGGATGTTCGTCCTATTGGGTGTCAGTATGCTACCTCCACATTGACTGAGTGACTCTAGCAGTACGTAGGCCTGGTCTCCGTAGCACGTCTGCTCTCCAGTCTCTCTGCGGTAGAACGGGTTAGCAGACTGAGGGCGGAACTCTGGACACGGTTCCAGATCTGACAGAACCTCCTTCAGTCGCTCTGGGTTGTAAATCCAATGCATGGGCTGGGCTGTTCGGGTGGGGTACATAGAAAAGAGAAAGTTACTGGACAGATATTAGTGTAGCCTTAGTTGTATTTTGTCTCTTATTTTGGCATAGACCTAATGTATTGAGTCATTGTTATTGTCTGTGACCCTTATTTCCTGTGGATGCTGTATAAGGTATCTACAACCAGAAATAGGGGTTTTATCAGCTTGGATCCAACTCGCTTCCCTGTCTTCGGTATGTGTTATGTACTGTGGTTATTAGACATAATGATATTGAACACTTTCCAAATCTAGAACGAGTCCAGATCATGAATTGCCATACTGTACGTGTACGGCTTGTAATATTGCACAAAGCAAGAGCGCAATGTCAATCAATCCATATGACATTGATTGTATGTACTTTAATTCTAATGGAACACTATTGATTTTATAACACTGTTGTTTAACTTTGTTGAGAAGGCAGAGTAGGGTAACACCCTTTTATACTCTTAATATCATCAGTGGCAGATATGCAGCTGTGCAGCTGTCTCATACTGATTAACACCAAGACATTACATCAGAGCTATGTTTGAGCCAGTGCTGCAGTATCTTTTTGGGATATTACAGTTATTGAAAAGATATCAGTCCCATGAAATTACCTGCTGCGTCTGCCACAGCTGCTCCAATGATTGCCCCCATGGCTCTCTCTGCCACAGTTGAAGCCATCTGTGTCATTTAGTCCAACAGGAACAGAATTAGCGGTTAAAATGGCTTTCTCTTGAAATGTACTTCAGCTTTTCAGTTTCTCTGTTTTTATTGTACTGGATGACAAAATGTGAATTTTGAATAATTGAAATTGAAAACATTATTACTAGATACTATATTGGCAAGAAAAATAACAATATTTAACATGGCTGTAAAACAAAATATGAATCAACTAAGAAATGTAACAGACAGTTGACCATACCGCCCTCTGTACTGTACATCATACATTCAAAACAATATGAGTCAAATAGCACACAATATTAACACTTTCCTTACCATAATTCTCTTCTTATTCTCCCCCCAGCACCACACTGATGTTGTTTTGAAAACCTGACTGACGTTGTGTCATCTGACGTTGGAGGACTGCCCAGATATTCTGAGACGGTTATGACACTGCAACGATGACTCATGAAAAAGGCCAGAGGTCTGAGAGAGACCGGTAGTGGGGCACACATTCTGATCTGTTATTGCATCGCTCAGGTTTAAGATAAGATGGTTTAATAAAATATGTTACTCAGTGAAACCATGGTAACCTTTTTTTGAATATAGTGTTTGCTCCCAGGACACTCATGTGGGTGATCCCCCTCCATTTCCATGTTTGTATGCTTTCCACTCCACTGCTTTGTCCATCAGTTATACACAGCTGATGCCCTCTGGCCGTCTGATCTGATCCCCCTCATCCTAACCCTCTCCTGGGTCTCCCAGCCCATTTATTCGTCAGGTCTCTCCTGGCCCTTTCAGACCAGCCACATACTGACAGTGTTAGGGTTATATCATTCAGACAATCAATACAGGAGAAAAAAACAATGATTGCCCCTGTGCTAACCTATGGTGCCTCTTCTATCACTTAGGGGCTATAATGCTAGCTCTCAGATCCATTTAGACCCTATCTGCTCTGTCCAGTGTTTTGACAATTCATCTGTAAGACAGTAAACCTCAGCTCAGTAATATTATATTTATATACCAACCATAATACACATATAATAACTTTATCTACAGTGTATATACACATTTTAAATCATGTTTATACCATGGGATTATACTATGGGACAAGGCCTAGGTAAAATCTAACATAGCACAACATGAGAAGTGTTTGTTCCTGCAAAAGGCTAATGTTACATTCTGGATGTAGCTTAAATAAAAACACCTGCCCCCCCCGACCAATCCAGCAACATCATCTCAGGATGTGGAGTGAAAGGAGCCCTGTGGTGTAAAGATATTATCCATTGTCACCAGATGAAATGTCAGTGTGAGCGAGGGCAGAGGAGAGGGTTTCTATATATTACAAACATGATGCCGGGCTCGGGAGAGAAGTGGATTGTGGGAATGTGGGCTATGTGACAGGGCCTGGGTGCTCAGGAGGACTGATCATCTGGCTGCCCAGTGGGGGTATGCCACTATGCCAAGCCCCCGAAATAGCGGCAGGGACTGAGAGAGGGACAGGAGAGGGAAGAGGAGATGGCTTGACAGTGAGCCTGGCCTGAACACATAGTGCCCCTGTCTCTCTCTCTCCCTCTCTCTTTCTCTCTATCCCTCCCTCCACTGCATTCCTCTGTTGGCCCTGCCCTGTCAGGCTTCCAATATCCAAATATGAGTTCTAAAAAATAACCATATCAAACCAAGTTGATGTTCCATAATATAAATAAACAGGAAATCTTACTCACCATTGCTCTCGTGAATCAAAACAGTTGTAAAAGCAGTGAGAAAGTTCAGGACAAATATGTACAAATACGGTCAGTGCTTTTCAGCCGGTCTACATCGACTGTGTCTCGTATCTCATATTGTATGCCCCAAATCTAAACATAGACTTAGACTCCAATAAACAGTTTTCAAAATCTACCAACCTAAATACATTGAAATGAGAGGCTACTTGTTTAGATGACCAGACACCCTCATGAGACAGTGGCACACTATGGGTATGTCCTCTGTGACGAGGATTACGATTCGAAACATCATTCACATTATCAGACAAGGGGACTAGATCCATTTGAAGCCAGTCTGTATGTGCCTATCTATGTTGATGAATCTCAATATTTATCTCAGCACAGTGCCTTCGGAAAGTATTCAGACCTCTTTACTTTTTCCACATTTTGTTACTTTACAGCCTTATTCTAAAATGGATTAAATCGTTTTCTTTCCTCTTCAATCTTCACACAATACCCCATAATGACAAAACTAAAACAGGTTTTTCGACATTTAAAAAAAAACGGAAATGTACATAAGTATTCAGACCCTTTACTTAGTACTTTGTTGAAGAACCTTTGGCAGCGATTACAGCGTAGAGCCTTCTTTGGTATGATGCTACAAGCTTAGCAGACCTGTATTTGTGGAGTTTCTCCCATTTTTCTCTGCAGATCCTCTCATGCTCTGACAGGTTGGATGGGGAGCATCGTTGCACAGCTATTTTCAGGTCTCTCCAGAGATATTAGATTGAGTTCAAGTACGGGCTCTGGCTGGACCACTCAAGGACCTTCAGAGACTTGTCCCGAAGCCACTCCTGTGTTGTCTTGGCTGTGTGCTTAGGGTCGTTGTCCTGTTGGAAGGGGAACCTTCACCACAGATTTTCATCAAGGATCTCTCTGTACTTTGCTCCGTTCATCTTTCCTTTGATCCTGACTAGTCTCCCAGTCCCTGTCGCTGAAAAACATCCCCACAGCAGGATGCTACCACCACCATTCTTTACCGTAGGGACGGTGCCAGGTTTCCTCCAGAAGTGATGCTTTGCATTCAGGCCAAAGAGTTGAATCTTGGTTTCATCAGACCAGAGAATCTTGTTTCTCATGGTCTGAGAGTCCTTTAGGTGTCTTTTGGCAAACTCCAAGCGGGCTGTCATGTACCTTTACGTGAGGAGTGGCTTCCGTCTGGCCATTCGACCATAAAGACCTGATTGGTGTAGTGCTGCTGAGATGGTTGTTCTTCTGGAAGGTTCTCCCATCTCCACAGAGGAACTATAGAGCTCTGTCAGCGTGACCATCGGGTTCTTGGTCACCTCCCTGACCAAGGCCCTTCTACCCCAATTGCTCAGTTTGGCCAGGCGGCCAGCTCTAGGAAGAGTCTTGGTGGTTCCAAACTTCCTCCATTTAAGAATGATGGAGGCCACTGTGTTCTTGGTGCTGCAGAAATGTTTTGGTACCCTTCCCCAGATCTGTGCCTCGACACAATCCTGTCTCGGAGCTCTAAGGACAATTTCTTCGACCTCATGGCTTGTTTTTGATTTGACATGCACTGTCAACTTCCAAATCATGTCCAATCATGTCCTTGTTTTTCTGTGCTCCTGCTTTTTCTTAGCTCTCTTTTGCTAGTCCTCCTGGTTTTGACACTTGCCTGCCAATCAAGTTGAAGAAACATCTCAAGGATGATCAATGGAAACAGGATGCACCTGAGCTCAATTTCGAATCTCACATGAAGGGTCTTATTTACATAAGTATTAAGGTATCTGTTTTTTTTTTTTAAATCAACGTTTGCAAACATTTCTAAAAAACTATTTTTGCTTTTTCATTTTGAGATAGTAGACTGAGGATTTTTGTTTATTTAATCAATTTTAGAATAAGACAGTAACGTATACAATGTGGAGAAAGTAAAGAGGTCTGAATACTTTCCGAATGCACCGTATGTATTCATCTGAAGAATGATGATACCTACCTGGCAGTCAGATGGTCCTGCACATTGTGCTGTGCTGTGTGGAGTCTCTGGGAGATGGATAGTTGTACTGTAACAGAAGCTGAGTGGTGGTGAGAGGACAGAGGAGGGTTGTGTCCCAAATGGCACCCCATTCCCTATGTAGTGCACTACTTTGGGCCCTGGTGGGCAGTGCACTATAAAGGGAATAGGGTGCCCTTTGGGACGCACACGCCTGGTCTGGACATAGGCCACCTCCAGTCATATGCTCTGCTGCGCTATCCTTGGCATCCAGAAACAACCATGCTAGTCCACACCATGCCAGCTGCTAACTGTTCAATCACTTCACTCCCCATCCTCCTCCTCTTCATCCCTCAGAGAGAGAGGGAGAGAAAGAGAGATGGAGAGAGCGACAGAAAGAGATATCTCTGCAGAAAATGTAAAGAATTGAATAACACAGAGAACAGTGTTGAGTGGATGTCTAAACTTTACATGTTGGTGATAAGAGTACGGCTGGAAGAGGCCTATAAGGAATTCCATGGTTGTCCAACCCCCTCATACAATGATAGCATAAGAAACGGGTACCTAGCAGAAATGGGAGCTGTGTTAGCCCACACACATTTTTTAGTGAATCACAGCCTATACCTGTCACGCCCTGATCTGTTTCACCTGTCTTTGTGATTGTCTCCACCCACCTCCAGGTGTCACCCGTTTTCCCCATTAGTCCCTGAGTATTTATTCCGGTGTTCCCTGTTTGTCTGCTGCCAGTTTGTCTTGTTTTTCTGTGCTCCTGCTTTTTCTTAGCTCTCTTTTGCTAGTCCTCCTGGTTTTGACACTTGCCTGCCTTGACTCTGAACCCCCCTGCCTGACCATACTGCCTGCCCTGACCTCGAGCCTGCCTGCCTCTTTGTACCTCCTGGATTCTGACCTTTATGATCTTTTGCCTGTCCAGGGCCATTATATTGCCTGACCCTTGGATTATAATAAATAGAGGCTCGAACCATCTGCCTCCCATGTCTGCATCTGGGTCTCACCCTGTGGCCTTATATTACCTGTAATGAATGTTACACAGCAATTATTTGGAGATTTTGGACCCTTGCATTGGTCCCTAAGTCTCATTCAAACACTGAATATGAATGCCTATTTCCATTATTTTTCAGAGCTTTAAATGGTGTTGGGAGAAAATTGTAATTTTTGTACTTGTAACAGTACATGTACCATTATACCCAAGCATGCAACAATTTATTTTCAAAAACATGTAGGATTTCCTGCTTTGTTTCATATTTCCCTGGCAATCAAAATGCATAGAGGACCAGTGAACAGGAGAGAGAGAGAGAACCTGGGCCCTGGCAGTAAACCCCAAAAATAGTAAAATAATGTTTTTCCAGAGAAGATCAAGATCTCAGGAAATTAGACCAAAGTTGATGATGCAGTGAATGAACTTGAGAAATTAAACGCCATTAAAAAAATTCAAATTCCTGTAAAAATTTGGCTAAAACTAATTTATTGTGTCATTGAACCAATTGCACTTTATGGCAGATGTGGGGTTGACTTGCAAAACAAGACTTCACCCAATGTGACAAACACCCCATTGTAGTTTTCCAAACAATGCATGCAGGGCAGAATTAGGCCAATATCCACTAATAATAAAACCTAAAAAAAAAATAGCAATTAAGTTTTGGAAACATCTGAAATACAGTGACCCCTCACATCATTACCAAGCTCTGCAATATCAAGAGCTGAGCAAAGAAAAGAGTCCCCTTGTTCAGCTGGTCTTGGGGCTCAGTTCACAAACCTGTTCTACTAACACCCGAAGCCTCAAGACCAGAACATCTAATCAATCAGATCAAAACAAATTACAACACAGTCAAAACAAAACTACATTAGTTATTGGGAAGCAAGCACAAGCACAAAGCAAAATGCAGTTCAATCTGGCCCTAAATCGACACCGTGGCTAACAATTTGACCATGGTTACTGATCAAAATGTTTTTATATAGACCTTTGTACATCAGCTGATGTCTCAAAGTGCTGTACAGAACCCCAGCCTAAAACCCCAAACAGCAAGCAATGCAGGTGTAGAAGCACGGTGGCTAGGAAAAACTCCTTAGAAAGGCAAAAACCTAGGAAGAAACCTAGAGAGGAACCAGGCTACTAGGGGTGACCAGTCCTCTTCTGGCTGTGCCGGGTGGAGATTATAACAGAACATGGTCAAGATGTTCAAATGTTCATAAATGACCAGCATGGTCAAATAATAATAATCACAGTAGTTGTCAAGGGTGCAGCAAGTCAGCACCTCAGGAGTAAATGTCAGTTGGCTTTTCATAGCCGATCATTAAGAGTATCTCTACCACTCCTGGTGTCTCTAGAGAATTGAAAACAGCAGGTCTGGGACAAGTAGGACGCCCGGTGAACAGGTTAGGATTCCATAGCCGCGTGCAGAACAGTTGAAACTGGAGCTGCAGCACGGCCAGGTGGACTGGGGACAGCAAGGAGTCATCATGCCAGGTAGTCCTGAGGCATGGTCCTAGGGCTCAGGTCCCCCGAGAGAAAGAGAGAATTAGAGAGAGCATACTTAAATTCACACAGGACACCGGATAAGACAGGAGAAGTACTTCAGATATAACAAACTGATCCTAGCCAACCCGACACAAACTACTGCAGCATAAATACTGGAGGCTGAGACAGGAGGGGTCAGGAGACACTGTGGCCCCATCCAATGATACCCCCGGACAGGGCCAAACAGGAAGGATATAACCCCACCCACTTTGCCAAAGCACAGCCCCCACACCACTAGAGGGATATCTTCAACCACCAACTTACCATCCTGAGACAAGGCCTAGTATAGCCCACAAAGATCTCCGCCACGGCACAACCCAAGGGGGGGGCGCCAACCCAGACAGGAAGATCACGTCAGTGACTCAACCCACTCAAGTGACGCACCCCTCCTAGGGACGGCATGAAAGAGCACCAGTAAGCCAGTGACTCAGACCCTGTAATAGGGTTAGAGGCAGAGAATCCCAGTGGAGAGAGGGGAACCGGCCAGGCAGAGACAGCAAGGGTGGTTTGTTGCTCCAGAGTCATTCCGTTCACCTTCACACTCCTGGGCCAGACTACACTCAATCATATGACCCACTGAAGAGATGAGTCTTCAGTAAAGACTTAAAGGTTGAGACTGAGTCGGAGTCTCTCACATGGGTAAGCAGACCATTCCATAAAAATTGAGCTCTATAGGAGAAAGCCCTGCCTCCAGCTGTTTGCTTAAAAAATTCTAGGGACAATTAGGAGGCCTGCGTCTTGTGACCATAGTGTACGTGTAGATATGTACGGCAGGACCAAATCAGAAAGATAGGTAGGAGCAAGCCCATGTAATGCTTTGTAGGTTAGCAGTAAAACCTTGAAATCAGCCCTTGCCTTGACAGGAAGCCAGTGTAGGGAGTAATATGATCAAATTTTGGGGTTCTAGTCAGGATTCTAGCAGCCGTATTTAGCACTAACTGATGTTATTTAGTGCTTTATCCGGGTAGCCGGAAAGTAGAGTATTGCAGTAGTCTAACCTAGAAGTAACAAAAGCATGGATTCATTTTTCTGCATCATTTTTGGACAGAAAGTTTTAGATTTTTACAATGTTACGTAGATGGAAAAAAGCTGTCCTTGAAACAGTCTTGATATGTTAATCAAAAGAGAGATCAGGGTCCAGATTAACGCAGAGGTCCTTCAGTTTTATTTGAGACGACTGTACAACCATCAAGATTAATTGTCAGATTCAACAGAAGATTTTTGTTTCTTGGGACCTAGAACAAGCATCTCTGTTTTGTCCGAGTTTAAAAGTAGAACGTTTGCAGCCATCCACTTCCTTATGTCTGAAACACAGGCTTCTAGCGAGGGCAATTTTGGGGCTTCACCATGTTTCATTGAAATGTACAGCTGTGTGTCATCCGCATAACAGTGAAAGTTAACATTATGTTTTCGAATGACATCCAAGAGGTAGAATATATAGTGAAAACAATTGTGGTCCTAAAACGGAATCTTGAGGAACACCGAAATATACAGTTGATTTGTCAGAGGACAAACCATTCACAGAGACAAACTGATATCTTTCAGACAGATAAGATCTAAACCAGGCCAGAACTTGTTCGTGTAGACCAATTTGGGTTTCCAATCTCTCCAAAAGAATGTGGTGATTGATGGTATCAAAAGCAGCACTAAGGTCTAGGAGCATGAGGACAGATGCAGAGCCTCGGTCTGACGCCATTTAAAGGTCATTTACCACCTTCACAAGTGCAGTCTCAGTGCTATGATGGGGTCTAAAAGCAGACTGGAGCATTTCATATACACTGTTTGTCTTCAGGAAGGCAGTAAGTTGCTGTGCAACCACTTTCTAAAAAACTTGAGGAATGGAAGATTCGATATAGGCCGATAGTTTTTTATATTTTCTGGGTCATGGTTTGGCTTTTTCAAGAGAGGCCTTATTACTGCTTCTTTTAGTGAGTTTGGTACACATCCTGTGGATAGAGAGCCGTTTATTATGTTCAACATAGAAGGGCCAAAAACAGGAAGCAGCTCTTTCAGTAGTTTAGTTGGAATAGGGTACAGTATGCAGCTTGAAGGTTTAGAGGCCATGAATATTTTCATCATTGTGTCAAGAGATATAGTACTAAAGCCATGACAAAGTACAGGCTCAGTGAGCACAGCCTTGCCATTGAGAAGGGTAGACACAGGAAAACATGTCTCCCTGTAGAGGAAAGGCTGTGCAACCACTACACCACAGCAGAACCCGAGAGAGCTGCATTTCCTGACTAAATGTCAAAAATATAAAACAATTAGAGAGTGTAATTTCCCCAAATTTGAAACCCTTACTCAAGGTTTCAAAGACCTCTCTGATGACGATAGGCTACCCGTCCTGTTGGGGGAGGACGCAGAGGGCTGTGGGTTGGCAGCGCACTACATTGCCGCCTGCCATAAGATGAGGGACAGTGTCTGACAGACCAATCAACCTGCACATGTCCTCTATGCTTATTGTTATTGTTCAATGTATGGTTATTTTGACACTTGGTAATTGTTGTTACTGTTGTCCTGTTGACAATATTGATTATTATTATGTATATATTGTAAATCTCCAAAGTAAGCTTTGGCAATATGTACATTGTTACGTCATGCTAATATTGCAAATCGAATTGAATTGACAGAGAAAGTGTGACTTCACACTGCTACCACAAAAAGACTTTCACCCTGCCACCATATAACGGGTGAATGCAAGCATTTAACGACTGTGCCTCAAAACCTAACGTATACCTGGCCCACCACTCCACCCTGGTCTTGAACAGCCTTTATGACCAGGTCCATCTCTACAAAGTAGCAATCCCAACTTTTGCCAGGACCCCGAAGGACGTCACCCTGAACCGTAGCCCCAGCACCTCACACAGGAGCAACAGATTGAAGGACCCCCCGCCCACACCACCTATAGCTCATCTCTTGGCAGTAGTACTGTTGACTACTTTATCACTGACCTCAAACCAGAGTCTCTTAGGGGTGTCAGTAGACTGACTGGGAACGCTCTATCAGATCACAGCAATATCACACTCTACTTGAACAGAGCTTTGCTCAATCATGAGGCATCAAAGCCACAGGAACTGAATAATAAAAAATGCTATAGATGGAAGGAAAATAGTGTGGAAATCTACCAAAAAACAATTAAGCAACAACAAATTCAATCCCTTCTAGACAATTTCTTGGACAAATGGTTTCACTGTAATAGTGAATGTCACACCCTGACCTGAGTATTCTTTGTTTTCTTTATACATTTTAGTTAGGTCAGGGTGTGATGAGGGTGGTATGTGTGTTGTCTTATCTAGGGTTTTGGTACTGTCTAGGGGTTTTGTAGGTTTATGGGGTTGTTTACATTCTAGGTGTTTATGTAGTTCTATGGTTGCCTAGATTGGTTCTCAATTAGAAGCAGGTGTTTATCGTTGTCTCTGATTGGGAACCATATTTAGGCAGCCATCTTCTTTGGGTATTTCGTGGGTTATGGTCTATACTAGTATTATTATAGCTTCACGTTTGTTGTTTTGTATAGTTTGTTAAGTGTTCTTCGGCTTCATTAAAAGTATGTATTCATCTTACGCTGCGCCTTGGTCTCCTCCATACGAGGAACGCGACAGTAAAAAAACCTAAAACAGTACATTTGACCTCTCAGCTTCTTTACCAAATCTAAAAATGTCAAGCAGACAACCTAAGAAAATTAACAATAACAAATGGTTTGATGAAGAATGCAAAAACCTAAGAAAGAAATTGAGAAACCTATCCAACCAAAAACAGAGACCCAGAAAACCTGAGCTTACACCTTCACTATGGTGAATCACTAAAAGGATACAGAAACACTACGGAAAAAGGATCATCATGTCAGAAATCAGCTCAATGTAATTGAAGAATCCATAGAATCTCATGGAAAAAAATTGGAAAACTCAAGTTATCCAGAACGGAGCTGTATGGATAAAGCACTATTCCAATCTTGTTGGCTCTATAACAAAGCACAAACAGCAAAAACATATACATGATCAAATACAAATCTTAGAATCAACTATTAAAAGATTACCAGAACCCACTGGATTCTCCAATTACATTGAATGAACTACAGGACAAAATACAAACCCTCCAACTGTGGAGTTGATGGTATCCTAAAAGAAATTATAAAATATATAGACTACAAATTCCAATTGGCTATACTTAAACTATTTAAAAATAATCTTCAGCTCTGGCATCTTCCCCAATATTTGGAACCAAGTACTGATCACAAATGTCACCCCAATACCTACCAAGGGATATGGGTCAACAGTAACCTTGGGAAAATCCTCTGCATTATCATTAGCAGCGAACTCGTACATTTCCTCAGAGAAAACAATGTACTAAGCAAATGTAAAATTTGATTTTTACCCAATTATCATATGACAGACCACGTATTCACCCTGCACACCCTAATTGACAAACAAACCAAAACAAAGGCGAAGTCTTCTTATGCTTTGTTTTTGACTCAATTTGGCATGAGGTTCTGCTACACAAATTGATGGAAAGTGGTGTTGGGGGGAAAACATACAACATTATAAAATCCATGTACACAAACAACAAGTGTGCGGTTAAAATTGGCAAACACAACACACCCTTCCCCCGGGGGCGGTGGGCAGACATGTCGGTTAAGCTCACCCTCTTCAACATATATATCAACAAATTGGCGAGGGCACTAGAACAGTCTGCAGCACCCAGCCTCACCCTTCTAGAATCTGTAGTCAAATGTCTAGTGCTTCTGTCCCCAACCAAGGAGGGCCTACAGCAGCACCCAGATCTGCTGCACAGATTCTGTCAGACCTGGACCCTGAGATTAAATCTCAATAGGGCAAAAATAATGTTGTTCAAAAAAGTTCCAGTTGCCAGGACCAAGAACACAAATTCCATCGAGACACAGTTGCCCTAGAGCACACAAAAAAAATATACATACCTCGGCCTTAACATCAGCGCCACAGGTAACTTCCCCAAAGCTGTGAACAATCTGAGAGACTTGGCAAGAAGGGCATTCTATGCCATCAAAAGGAACATAAAATTCATCATACCAACTAGGATCTGGCTAAAAATATTTAAATCAGTTATGTCACGAACCGGCTCAAAGCCTGTAACAAAAGGGAGACAACGTGGAGATAAGGAGTAACAAAACATATATTTGTTAAATAAAGTAAACTAAGTACAATATACAATGGTGTGTGTGTAATCAGTAGTGTAAGTGAGTGTTTTGCATGCATGAATGTGATAATGCAGGGTGTTGAAAGATGCTAACGTAACTAACCAAAAAACCACCAAGAAACACAACAAAACTCTATAAAGGTGTCTGCATGGAGAGAGTCTCTTCCATGAATGTGGAAGAGGTCTCTTTATCCTGGGACACACCTGGCCCAGGTGTTTCCCATGTAGCTGACGACCCTCCCAACTCCGCCCACCGGCATCCTAATAAGGAAACAAGAACAAAGAGAGAATACGGCAGACAGAGTGGGAGGGTCCTCACAGTTATAGAACCCATTGCCCTTTATCGTTGTGAGGTCTGGGCTCCGCTCACCAACTAAGAATTCACAAAATGTAACAAACATCAAATTGACACTCTGCAAAAATATCCTCCGTGTACAGCGTAAAACACCAAATAATGCATGCAGAGCAGAATTAGGCCGATACCCACTAATTATCGAAATCCAGAAAAGAGTCGTTAAATTCTACAACCATCTAAAAGGAAGCAATTCCCACACCTTCCATAACAAAGCCTTCACCTACAGAGAAATTAACCTGGAGAAGAGCCCCCTAAGCAAGCTGGTCCTGGGGTTCTGTTCAGAAACACAAACACACCCCACAGTGCCCCACGAAAGCAACACAATTAGACCCAACCATATCATGAGAAAACAAAAAGATAATTACTTGACACATTGGAAAGAATTATTTTAAAAAACAGAGCAAACTAAAATTCTATTTGAGAAAGGCCGCCGAAGGCAGACCTGGCTCTCAAGAGAAGACAGACCATGTGCACACTACCCACAAAATGAGGTGGAAACTGAGCTGCACTTCCTAACCTCCTGCCAAATGTATGACCATATTAGAGACACATATTTCCCTCAGATTACACAGATGCACAATGAATTTGAAAACAAATCCAATTTTGATAAACTCACATATCTATTGGGTGAAATACCACTTGTGCAATCACAGCAGCAAGATTGGTGACCTGTTTCCACAAGAAAAGGGCAACCAGTGAAGAATAAACACCATTGTAAATACAACCTATATTCATGTTTATTTATTTTCCCTTTTGTACTTTAACTATTTGTACATCATTACAATTATTTTGGAACTTGTGAGTGTGATGTTTATTGTTAATTGTTGTTGTTTATTTCACTTTTGTTTATTATCTATTTCACTTGCTTTGGCAATGTAAGCATATGTTTCCTATGCCAACAAAGCCCCTTAAATTGAAATTGAGAGACAGAGAGAGAGACAGAGAGAGAGACAGAGAGAGAGACAGAGACAGAGACAGAGACAGAGAGACAGAGAGACAGAGAGAGAGAGAGACAGATGCTTCCCAGTGTCCATTGTGACAGCAGGAGGAAACAGGAACTGGATATCCATGACATTGTGCCTTTGAGCCTTTGCCATTTCACTCTTATGTGAGGAATGCCATAGCACCAATACTTCACCCCACCTCCCCTTATTCTGACTGTCACAGCTATGTACTATTGCTGGAGCATGGATCAGATAGCCTGCATCCAAACTGAATTGCTCTGTTTCACTGTTGTATCACTTCACAATTTAAATGGCGGGAAGGCCAGTCTGAAATTGTGAAGTGAAACAAGACAATTGAGTTTAGATCCAGGCTGTGACTCTGACACAACAATGGGGAAGTGGCCTGTACCTTTAAAGGCCCTGTGCAGTCAAAAAATAATTTCCTGTGTTTCATATATTTCCACACAATGCGGTTGGAATAATACTGTGAAATTGTGAAAATTATGATAATGCACTTTTAGTGTAAGAGTTGTTTGAAAAAAAAAAATGCCTACAATTTCAGCCTGTTTTGGTGGCAGGGAGTTTTTGGACTTCCATGGTGACATCACCATGTGGTAAATTAGTTAATAGATCAATAAGAAAGCAGTAGCGGAAGCCAGGCTCCCACGCAAAAAAAGTGTGGTGATAATTGCGTTGTCTGCTCTATAACCTATTAGTTCATATGCCTTGCGACCGTGATATATAGGCCTAAGGCCGAGACAATAAGAAGACACAGAGGCAGAATAAATTCAACCACACCTTTGTTTCATCACAAACTGGAGAGAAACTTCTGTCCATTGAAGTCCACAAAACATGTTGCATGTAACAAACAGTTACATGACCTACAGCATGGTCAAGCAAGTTAATGTTTCCGGAAATATACTACTAAACAATCGTTGATTTAAAACCACAGAGTGTTACCTCAAGTCACAAATAAAACAAGAGCTTCCTCTGCTATTCCAGCACCATTTCAACTTCAATATCATCAAATCACCAATGCTTAGTCTAATAGTGACAACTAAAACCATTTAGTCCAATCAATGTAAGCTAAATATGATATGGCTGTCCATCGTTCTAATTTGTGTGTGTGTGCGTGTCTGCTGCGTTCATGCAAGTAGAAAAAACGTGTTGACTCACCCTGCTTGTAGAGAAACACCAATGCCATCCTCCTCTCTTTCATGTTGATGAAACGGTCTGTCACTCTGTCATACAGTACACTTTTTTAGTTTTTGTTGTCCTAGGCTACAGTACCTGGCTAAAATGCTTGCTCGCTAGCCTAACTTCCTTTCATGGGCAACAATGCGTCAAGCCAGCTAGTGAGCATTAGTCTACTACATCTAGCTACATATTGAACTTCCATCATCTCAGGCCAGGGGCACAATTACTTAATTTATGATTGGATCAGAATCCCCATTATAATCATTGGCCTGTACAGAGAATTAAGTAAAACCACAAGTTCAAATCCCTAACTCCATCCATGGCTAATTTAGCAAACGGACCATTTTAGCTAGCTAGCTAGTCACTGGAGGACAACAACACAACGAGACGCAACATTTCAAGTTGTTTCTGTCAATTACATTATGCTCGGGGTGTCATTGGAATGAAGCCAGATCCAAACTGGCTTCCAGGACCATTCACAGTTGAGCTCACTCAGTTTAGCTCAATTCTTATTGGCTATTATTTTATACTTTTTTTTTTCAAGGGAGACCAAATGCTCGCTGCCTTCCCTTATATTCAATGCTACAGGCGGCAACAATGTCATACTCTTTTTGACCAGACAGCATGAGGTAGTCTACACATACAGAAAAAGAGGGTTGCAGTTTTGCAAATTGAAGGAAAATTATAAAACACAGAGACGAAAGCTAAATTATTTTATATGTTTGGCATCCATGAATACATGCCACTGTAAGAAAAAGAGTTCCAAATCTCTCTGCCAATAACAGCTAATTTTAGCTTTCCCCTCCCCACTCAAACCACTCCCAGACAGTCCAAACAAAATGATTACTTGAGAAATTGCTCTTTGCTAAAAAGCCCTTTTTTGTTTCTTTTTCACCATTTGAATTGAACACAATCACAGTAAGGTACAAATTGTTACACAGAAATTATTTTCTGGGTCACAATTAACAACTGCGTTGGACCTTTAAGGCATAAAACGGAAGGAAAGAGAGCTCTGATGGACATGTACAGTAGTAGGTGGTGGACAGACCAAAGCATGTACTAGCCTACGAATAAAACCCCATTCTATGATCCAGACTTTGACCTTCCCCCATTCCAGTATACGAATCCTCTCATGCACATATATTTACCCACAAAATGTTTTTTTTTTGTATTTGCTATTCAAATCATTCCCCCCCCCACTTTTAATTAATGGATAACAACGGAAGCCATCTGATGCACTGCAGACCACAGCACTGCTAAATGGAGAACATAGATTATCAAACCATAACATATTTATATTTTCATCAGCAGAATCATACAAAGGGTAGTCTAATTTTGCTTTTTGGTATTTACAAGAATCTCCAATAGCTGCTGCAAAAGCATCAGCTACTCTTCCAGGGAAATATAATGTTTATCTTGACGATTATCAAATAAAATGAAATATGTAGGCCTACATAAACCGATTGTGCATTATTGGAGTCTTCATTGAAGCAGCAATAGATTTATTTGACTGATAAAGATGCATTCATCTATTCCTATCAATAATTAATAGACTTTCTCTTTGAGGTCACCAGTGCTGCGACAGACAATTTACATATTTAACCAAATTTAACCAAAATCTGTTTTCGATATATTTAACAGGCAAAACCCATTCTATTTATGTTAAATCATTCCAATAATTTTATGGAAGTTAATTTTTCTGACTAAAGTTAAGTCATTTAATATTCATCCTCTCCGAATAGACTACAGCTACTTCTAAATCGTTCTTAATAGGCTACAATTTTCCAAACAGCACTTTGTGTTTTTTTTATTTCTAAGAATGTTCTGAGGTGGGTGACACAATGCTAATATCAATGCAGTAATTAACTCTATGGAACATATGAGTGGAAGCGGAAAAGGAGAGGCGGAGGGTTGGTGTGGACGGAGAGAGAACGCGCGCGCGAGAGAGAGAGAGAGAGAGAGAGATGGAGAGAGGCAGGGAGGGAGAGCGCACGAACAGTGTTGCCGTTACTGTCAGCTGTGGAACGGTTCAGTCATCAATGGACAGGGTACACACGTAGCATAGCCTCTTTCAATGTGCCTTTATTTCTGCTATGAAACGGAGGGAAGTATAATCAAATCCGGTTACCTAGTTTCGCTTTCATCGTTTATATTGCAGATTGAAATGGAGACAACGTTGTGTTAGCGCGCGCTATTGATTAGACTCCAATAGGCTTTATTCCTTGCGGAATATTTGTTTGATCTCAACCATATATTAACAATGATGGAGTATTGGAGGCAGTGCGCATTATGGCTGATCAACTGCAAGGTGCTACCACCCAACCATCGGGTAACATGGGAGTCCGCCCAGGTATTCGACTTGGCTCAGACACTCCGAGATGGAGTGCTCCTGTGTCAGCTTCTCAACAACCTCCGACCCCAGTCCATCAACCTCAAAGAGATTAATCTCAGACCGCAGATGTCACAGGTAAAATAAGAAACGTGTTTACAATAATTTCATATCAAAAACATTAAACGCTTCAAATACTCTGCTAAACCACAATGCCCATATTTTCACCCATCGAATGGAGTAATCAAAAACATAAAAGACTGCACAGAGGGAGGGAAAACCTGTTGGCAGTTTGAATCACATTAGTTTAACTTAGTTCGCTGTGAACTTGGGAATTGTTTCATATCCTCGAAAGTGTTCTTTTTTTTTGTCAACGAGGGAAGTTTCCATTATTTTGATCTCTTAAAGCAAAGCTGTACCGTTATCTGAACCGAGTCAGACCTCGCTTGCCCTCTATGGCAACCAGGCCTCAGAGCATTTCATATTATTCTGTACAAAAATCTGACACTCCATTTAGTATGATATGTTAGGTTTCGATGGTATGGATTAATTTTGGATGTTCATCATCCATTTCGTAGGATATGTTACAAATTACAATTCCTATTATATGTTAAGATTTTGCTAAACGTACAGTATGTTATAGATTTGTAATGTACAATGTTATGAATTTGCAAAAGTATGATATGTTAGGAATTCCAATTTGTTGTGGCTAACATTAGCTAGGGTTAGGGGAAGAGTTAGCTAACAAGCTAAGTAGTTGCAAAGTAGCTCAAATGTAGTGAGTAGTTGAAAAGTTGCTGATGGAATAAAATGCTAAAGTTGATGATATTCAAACCTTTGGGTTGCTAGAGTTTCGCATTATACACCTACCTATATACCCCGACCAATCATCCTCCTTTAGTTTTTGCCTTAATTAACCTTATGTCTTATATAACCATACATATAGTCTATGAGACCAGGCTGTCTATAGGTTATGAGATTCACACATTCAGCTGGAGGTAGAGAGGTTGCTTTGAGTATATGGCTTTATATACATCAACAAAACAGTTTCAATCAATTCTTATATTTTCCCCTCCCCCATATTTTGATTTATATTTATTTATATATTTAAATAATCAAATGAATAGCCCCACAAAGGCAGTAAAATTACATGGGCCAACTATCACATTTCTCTGTGACAGTACATGACAGGTTTTGTCTATTTTAAATAAGTGGTAGCTGGTCTTTTCTGTGCTTTCCTCGTTTTCCCGTCCCTGTAACAGAGTTGTTTTTTGATTTGTGCTCTTGCATCTCAACACTTTCATCCTTTCCTATTGATTTATTGTCCCATATTGAGTCAATAGCCAGTACAAAGTACAGGTATATGACAATATATATTATGTTCCTAGCACACAGAAAGGCTAACAGACAAACATACATACAGATAGACAGATAGGTAAACAGACAGACATACATACAGATAGACAGATAGGTAGACAGACAGACATATATACAGATAGACAGATATGTAGACAGACAGACATACATACAGATAGACAGATAGGTAGACAGACAGACATACAGACATACATACAGATAGACAGATAGGTACACAGACAGACATACATACAGATAGACAGATAGGTACACAGACAGACATACAGATAGACAGATATGTAGACAGACATACATACAGATAGACATATATGTAGACAGACAAACATACAGACAGATAGGTAGACAGACAGACATACAGACATACATACAGCTAGACAGATAGGTAGACAGACAGACAGACATACATACAGATAGACAGATAGGTAGACAGACAGACATACAGACATACATACAGATAGACAGAGATGTAGACAGACAAACATACATACAGATAGACAGATAGGTAGACAGACAGACATACATACAGATAGACAGATAGGTAGACAGACAGACATACAGACATACATACAGATAGACAGATATGTAGACAGACAAACATACAGACAGATAGACAGATAGGTACACAGACAGACATACAGGTAGCGTGACTGCCAGGTACAGGTACAGCTCCCCTGTCTTCTGCGTTATTAAAAACAGAGGCTCCTGCCTCCTGCCACGTGTTCCTCTGCTCTCCTGGTTGTCAAAGACCATCTGCTCCTGTCCTGTCCCACGCCAAGCCTGTCCTGTCACAGCCTGGGTCACACCGAGCATGTCACAGCCTGGCCTGGCTCTGGGCTGGGCTGATTATAATTCTCCTTCACATCACAGCTAAATCTGTGTCTCAATGACAACTCTCAGGGGAGCGAGGGGACGGTTACTCCATGTGACGAGTCTAGACCAACCTTTAGAGCACCTGACTGCCACACACACACACTCCCACAGTCACACACAGGCACACGCGCACGCATGCACGCACGCACACACACACTCAGTCATCGCACACTCGAATGAAGCAGCCAATGAGTAAGCTGCTTCACAAACCAACTATCAGTGTATAGCTGACAGACAGATTGCGTGACAGAGTGAGTGCACTCTAAAACAATTCTACAATCCTCATGTCAATATGAATTACTTCTACAATAGACTCGTAATCAAGTTTGTTTTTAAAATGGTCAAAGTCAAGTGGACCATTACATTTGCTATTGTTATTGACATTTTGTATTGCTTTTAATACCTCAAACAAATGACCATGTTTGCATGGTGCTTTAAGAGAGGAAACTAGGTTGTGTGTTGGTAAGAAGAGAGGTTGAGCTGTGTATTACTCTCAGGGTTAGACAAGGCCAACGGCTACAATTATTGATCGAGAGAAGATCATTATTTGCCAGCATCCGCTCTAAGTCATGACATAATGGCACACTATGTAGCAGGCACATTGGATGTGTCCTATGCTTACCCATTGTAACACTATGTTATTTTTAGACATGGCTTGATGCCATCTTGGATTAGTCATTATGATTCAATGAGGATGATACATACAAAAGTATAAGCACCTACATCATGTACATCACTGAAGCAAATATGATTCATATTTACAATTCTGCTCAGCCTACTTTCTCTTGATTGTTGACCAAGCAGATATAATATTTCTGTCCTTAGGCTTAACACACTACTAGTGTGCTACACCCATTCACATGGCATGCTAAGGAGACCAATTTCCTTTGGTTGTACATCACTATCCAACAACAGAAACTGCAGGGGAAATTTCAAAAAGCCCCTCCACAACTTTCTATCTGCGTCCGAAATTGAACCTTACTCCCTATATGGTGTATGACTTTTCACCAGGACCCATTCAGAATTAGTACACTAAATATGGAATAGGGTGCTATTTGGGAAGCACCCACTGCCCCCAGCCCTCAGTGCTCCATGGAGGTGTCATTTACATAACGGAGGGTAGGTTGAGATGCATGAATACCACAGTGAATAATTAATGAATACACAGTGGCAGTAGCTAGTTTATCATTGGTCCATTTACAAACACATGGGACGCTAGGCCTCCCCTCATCCAGTGGGACCCTGGGGACCGCGGAGAGACCCAGACAAAGGCTTAGAGGGCCCAGAGCACAAAGGACCTGTCTGGTGCACAGAGCCATATCAAAGACCCCTCTCTGAACACAGGGGCCTGGACCCTCAAAGCAGCGGGCCTCGTGGCTGTATTAGACGCGTAATTAAAGCACAAGTCATCAGCTCCTCTGGAGACTTAGTTGTCCAGCAGTGATGGCAGCGGCGGGGTTGGCAAGAGGGAAGTAGTGGAGTGTGTAGTGTGTGTCTCTGATGTGAAGTGTGCTAACAGTGTGTGTCTCTGATGTGAAGTGTGCTAACAGTGTGTGTCTCTGATGTGAAGTGTGCTAACAGTGTGTGTCTCTGATGTGAAGTGTGCTAACAGTGTGTGTCTCTTTGATGTGAAGTGTGCTAACAGTGTGTGTCTCTGATGTGAAGTGTGCTAACAGTGTGTGTCTCTTTGATGTGAAGTGTGCTAACAGTGTGTGTCTCTGATGTGAAGTGTGCTAACAGCGTGTCTCTCTGATGTGAAGTGTGCTAACAGCGTGTCTCTCTGATGTGAAGTGTGCTAACAGCGTGTCTCTCTGATGTGAAGTGTGCTAACAGCATGTCTCTCTGATGTGAAGTGTGCTAACAGTGCGTGTCTCTCTGATGTGAAGTGTGCTAACAGTGTGTGTCTCTCTGATGTGAAGTGTGCTAACAGTGTGTCTCTCTGATGTGAAGTGTGCTAACAGTGTGTGTCTCTGATGTGAAGTGTGCTAACAGTGTGTGTCTCTGATGTGAAGTGTGCTAACAGTGTGTGTCTCTGATGTGAAGTGTGAACAGTGTGTGTCTCTGATGTGAAGTGTGTGTGTCTCTGATGTGAAGTGTGCTAACAGTGTGTCTCTCTGATGTGAAGTGTGCTAACAGTGTGTGTCTCTCTGATGTGAAGTGTGCTAACAGTGTGTGTCTCTGATGTGAAGTGTGCTAACAGTGTGTGTCTCTGATGTGAAGTGTGCTAACAGTGTGTGTCTCTGATGTGAAGTGTGCTAACAGTGTGTGTCTCTGATGTGAAGTGTGCTAACAGTGTGTGTCTCTGATGTGAAGTGTGCTAACAGTGTGTGTCTCTGATGTGAAGTGTGCTAACAGCGTGTCTCTCTGATGTGAAGTGTGCTAACAGCATGTGTCTCTGATGTGAAGTGTGCTAACAGTGTGTGTCTCTCTGATGTGAAGTGTGCTAACAGCGTGTCTCTCTGATGTGAAGTGTGCTAACAGCGTGTCTCTCTGATGCGAAGTGTGCTAACAGTGTGAGTCTCTTTGATGTGAAGGGTGCTAAGAGTGTGTGTCTCTTTGATGTGAAGTGTGCTAACAGCGTGTCTCTCTGATGTGAAGTGTGCTAACAACGTGTCTCTCTGATGTGAAGTGTGCTAACAGTGTGTCTCTCTGATGTGAAGTGTGCTAACAGTGTGTGTCTCTCTGATGTGAAGTGTGCTAACAGCGTGTCTCTCTGATGTGAAGTGTGCTAACAGTGTGTGTCTCTCTGATGTGAAGTGTGCTAACAGTGTGTCTCTCTGATGTGAAGTGTGCTCAGTGAAGTGTGTCTCTTTGATGTGAAGTGTGCTAACAGTGTGTGTCTCTTTGATGTGAAGTGTGCTAACAGTGCGTGTCTCTTTGATGTGAAGTGTGCTAACAGTGCGTGTCTCTTTGATGTGAAGTGTGCTAACAGTGTGTGTCTCTTTGATGTGAAGTGTGCTAACAGTGTGTGTCTCTTTGATGTGAAGTGTGCTAACAGTGTGTGTCTCTTTGATGTGAAGTGTGCTAACAGTGTGTGTCTCTGATGTGAAGTGTGCTAACAGTGTGTGTCTCTTTGATGTGAAGTGTGCTAACAGTGCGTCTCTCTGATGTGAAGTGTGCTAACAGCGTGTCTCTCTGATGTGAAGTGTGCTAACAGTGTGTCTCTCTGATGTGAAGTGTGCTAACAGTGTGTCTCTCTGATGTTAAGTGTACTAACAGCGTGTGTCTCTGATGTGAAGTGTGCTAACAGCGTGTGTCTCTGATGTGAAGTGTGCTAACAGCGTGTCTCTCTGATGTGAAGTGTGCTAACAGCATGTGTCTCTGATGTGAAGTGTGCTAACAGCATGTGTCTCTGATGTGAAGTGTTCTAACAGCATGTCTCTCTGATGTGAAGTGTGCTAACAGCGTGTCTCTCTGATGTGAAGTGTGCTAACAGCGTGTGTCTCTGATGTGAAGTGTGCTAACAGTGCGTGTCTCTGATGTGAAGTGTGCTAACAGTGTGTCTCTCTGATGTGAAGTGTGCTAACAGCGTGTGTCTCTGATGTGAAGTGTGCTAACAGCGTGTGTCTCTGATGTGAAGTGTACTAACAGTGTGTGTCTCTGATGTGAAGTGTGCTAACAGTGTGTGTCTCTTTGATGTGAAGTGTGCTAACAGCGTGTCTCTCTGATGTGAAGTGTGCTAACAGCGTGTCTCTCTGATGTGAAGTGTGCTAACAGCGTGTCTCTATGATGTGAAGTGTGCTAACAGCGTGTCTCTCTGATGTGAAGTGTGCTAACAGCGTGTGTCTCTGATGTGAAGTGTGCTAACAGTGTGTGTCTCTCTGATGTGCAGTGTGCTAACAGCATCTGTGTCTGATGTGAAGTGTGCTAACAGCGTGTCTCTCTGATATGAAGTGTGCTATCAGCGTGTCTCTCTGATGTTAAGTGTGCTAACAGCGTGTGACTCTGATGTGAAGTGTGCTAACAGCGTGTCTCTCTGATGTGAAGTGTGCTAACAGCGTGTGACTTTTGAGCTGCTGTGTTCAGTCAAAACCAACATCCAGTTGTTGTTGTTTTCTCAGGGTAAGACAAGTTATGTAGTAACAGTTATGCAGTACAAATACACCTAGAAATCGACTCAAACATTTCTTGTGACAGGATTTTCCTTGAACCTGGAAACATTTTGACTGGGCCCTGTCTTTCAAGAGATACGAATAATGAAAGCTAGAGATAAGTGAAATGGATATGAGGGGTATTGGCCTTCGTTCGTTCTCCATAAAATCCACAAGGTCACAAGTTCTAAGGAAAGGAGAAGTGTAAATCTGATATCCACAGAATAGCTTGGATGCTGTTGTAGTATTTTCTCATGGGAGTGTGTCTACTTGTGAGAGGAACGTGCAACAGGTGCAGCAGGAGTGAGTTAAAAGAGAGAGAGAGTTTTTGTTTTTAGGTATGTGTTTATCTCTGTGTGTGTGGATGTTACAACACGGCAGTATGAAAGTGTCAACTGAGAGGAAGTGTAGATGGGCAAATGGCTGCTGAGACTGTTATGCTCTGGAGTCTAGACCAAAAGGTTTTGTAAGCTGTGGTTTGGTTTCAGTATTAGCTGCACAACGTGGCTTATACGTGAATGCACACAATGCATCGTGTCCTGACTCTCTGAGGTCATTAAAGATCCCATGGCACTTATCGTAAGAGTAGGGTGTTAACCCCGGTGTCCTGGCTAAATTCCCAATCTGGCCCTCAAACCATCATGGTCACCTAATAATCCCCAGTTTACAATTGGCTCATTAATCCCCCTTCTCTCCCCTGTAACTATTCCCCAGGTCGTTGCTGCAAATGAGAACATGTTCTCAGTCAACTTACCTGGTAAAATAACGGATAAATAAAAAATAAATAAATCGGCAGCAGCAGTAGTACATATAGGCCTCTTTCTAAAAGACTGTCTCTGAGCTTTGGCACACTAAGGAAGTGAGGAGACGGAATAGAGGAAGGAAGTGAAACTTGACATGCCTGAGCCAAACCCATTCTGTCTATAAAAAAAACACACAGAAGCAACCTGACTTAGTACATGACAAAGCTTCAGAGTTCCCATTTAAGTAAGAACATTACTTCAAGAGGTAGAGAGAAGAGAGGGGGGCGGGAGAGAAAGAGATAGAGCGGAAATGGAAAGAGTAAAGAGAATTGTCAGTGTTGGGACACTTTGATGATGTCATCATTGCTGATTTTGTTCCGAATTACTCAGAATTCTCCTAATCATCCAAGTTCTGCATTCACCTGTATTTCCCTTGCTGGAATAGATTTAGATGTTTTGGGAAATTGTATTCTATGATAGTGCTGGAAAAAGTGCTCAATTGTCAAAATACCATAATAGAGTCCTATAGGGCGGCGCACAATTGGCCCAGCATGGTCCGGGTTAGGGGAGGGTTTGGCCTGGGGGTGCTTTACTTGGCTCATCGCGCTCTAGCGACTCGTTGTGGCGGGCCGGGCATCTTGCAGGCTGACCCCGGTCGTCAGTTGAACAGTGTTTCCTCTGACACATTGGTGCGGCTGGCTTCCGGGTTAAGCGGGCAGGTCTAAAGAAGAGTAGTTAGGCGGGTCATGTTACGGAGGACACATGGCTCGACCCTCACCTCTTCCGAGCCCTTTGGGGAGTTGCAGCGATGAGACACGATCGTAATTGGATTGCAATTGGATATAATATAAAAAAATACAAAATAGATTAAAAACATTCTATAAAATTAGTAGAGTAAAAGTCAAAGTCACCCATTAAAATACTACATGAATACAAGTTTAAAAGTATCTTGTTTTAAATGTAGTTAAGTACAGTGGTGGAAAAAGTACTCATTCTTGAGTCAACGTAAAAAGTACAAGTAAACACTCAATCAAATTCCTTGTATTAAGCAAACCAGGGGGCACACTTTTCTTGTTTATTTAATTTACAGACAGCGAAGGGCTCATTCCAACACTCAGACATAATTTACAAGTGCAGTATTTGTAACAAGGGAGTCAGCCGGATCAGAGGCATTAGGGATGACAGTGCGTTATATTGATAGGTGTGTGATTTGGACCATATTGCTGAGGTGGCATATGGTAGAGAAATTAACATTCAATTCTCTTTCAAAAGCTCTGGTGGACATTCATGCAGTCAGCATACCAATTGCGCACTCCCTCAATACTGGAGACATCTGTGGCATTGTGTTGTGTGACAAAACTGCACATTTTAGAGTGGCCTTTTATTGTCCCCAGCACAAGGTGCATATGTGTTATGATCATGCTGTTTAATCAGCTTCTTGATATGCCACACCTGTCAGGTATATGGATTATCTTGGCAAAGGAGAAATGCTCACTAATAAGGTTGTTAACAAATTTGTTCACAACATTAGAGAGAAATAAGCTTTTTTTTTGCGTATGGAAAATTTGAGGGATCTTTTATTTCAGCGCATGAAACATGGGACCAGCATGGTATATGGCCAATATACCACGGCTAAGGGCTACTCATGCACAACGCAACACGCAGTGACTGGACACAACCCTTAGCCATGGTATATTGGCCGTATATCACATTCCCCCAAGGTGCCTTATTGCTTATAAACTGGTTGCCAATGTAATTAGAGCAGTAAAAACCCTATTCCGCGTTTTGTCATACTCGTGGTAAACGGTCGGATATACCACATCTGTGAGCCTATCAGCATTCAGGGCTTAAACCACCCAGTTTATAATATAGAATATGTACCTCTGCAGAGCGCCAGTCAAATAAATGGTAACGCTATATGAGGAATTATGTCATTACGTTTTATGATTTTCAAAAAGGAAGAGAGTCTGATCTCCAATCAATGTTTATTGCGTTTTTTTGACCTACCAGACTGCTTCATTTCATCAGTATTGTTGTAAGTGCTTTCTGAGAGCTTTTTCATCAATACTGACATAGTTACATTGAAAACAATGGCCATTGATGATAGCGTTTAACTCTATTTAAATCCATGTCTAATACGAATCTGATGGGAACAACACAAAATGAAACACATGAACGTCAATGTCCCCATTTGTTATATGTTAACACGGCTTTTTATTTCTTTGTCCTTGTCATGGTCTTATTAGATATCAGACTCGTTATTCATGAAGTGTCTCAGAGTGCTGATCCAGGATCAGCTCTCCCCTGTCCATGTAATCTTCTTCAATATGTCCTAAGAGGCTAAACTGATCCTAGATCAATACTCCCACTCTGAGATGTCCAGATGATGCACTCGAGGGAGAGATGTTTCTGTAGCCTGCAGCACCACTGCAACCTTTACTGTTCATCCAATCTCCAGTGGAGCATTGAAAACCTCCAGCCAAATTAAATGGACATTATTTTCTACCCGGCTAAAAATAGATAGAGCAGTCAGTCAGTCAGGCAGTCAGTAATGATAATGCTTAAAGCAAAGAGCACTTGGCCTTGCAGTGTGTAGCCTAGTGTTTCAGTGGTGTACTGTATTAACAATATGTATTTCATATCATGTTTCTCCACTAAGTGTGAATGAGGATGTCTAATGCTTCTCATGCTGTGTAATAGTGGGTATTGGTGATACTTGGACATCTCTGCTGAGCTCTATTTAAATACTGTATGTCTATTTTCATTGTCTTTTTTGGGAAAGTATTCAGACCCCTTGACTTTTTCCACATTTTGTTACATTACAGCCTTATTCTAAAATGAAAAAATAAAATAAATTGTATCAATCCATACACAATACCCCATAATGACAAAGCAAAAGCAGGTTCTTAGATTTTATGGGGCAAATTTATGAGAAGATTTACATAAACATTTACATAAATATTGAGACCCTTTACTCAGTACTTTGTTGGAGCACCTTTGGCAGTGATTTCAGCCTCGAGTCTTCTTCTTGGGTATGACACTACAAGCTTGGCACACCTGTATTTCGAGACTTTCTCCCATTTTTCTCTGCTGCTCCTCTCAAGCTCTGTCAGGTTGAATGGGGAGCGATGCGGCACATCTACTTTCAAGGCTTTTCAGAGATGTTAGATCGGGTTCAAGTCCGGGCTCTGTCTGGGCTACTCAAGGACATTCAGAGACTTGTCTCGAAGCCACTCCTGCATTATCTTGGTTGTGTGCTTAGGGTTGTTGTCCTGTTGGAATGTGAACCTTCGACCCAGTCTGAGGTCCTGAGCTCTCTGGAGCAGGTTTTCATCAAGGATCTCTCTGTACTTTACTCCGTTCATCTTTCCCTCAATCCTGACTAGTCTCCCAGTCCCTGTCACTGAAAAACATCCCCACAGCATGATGCTGCCACCACCATGCTTCTCTGTAGGGACGGTGCCAGGTTTCCTCCAGATGTGACGCTTTGCATTCAGGCCAAAGAGTTGAATCTTGGTTTCATCAGACCAGAGAATCTTGTCTCTAATGGTCTGAGAGTCCTTTAGGTGTCTTTTGGCAAACTCCAAGCGGGCTGTCATGTCCTTTTACGGAGGAGTGGCTTCTGCCTGGCCACTCTTCCATAAAGGCCTGATTGGTGGAGTGCTGCAGAGATGGTTGTCCTTCTGGAAGGGACTCCCATCTCCACAGAGGAATTCTGGAGCTCTGTCAGAGTGACCATCAGGTTTTTGGTCACCTCCCTCCTTCTCCCCCAATTGCTCAGTTTAACCGGGAAGCCAGCTCTAGGAAGAATCTTGGTGGTTCCAAACTTCTTCCATTTAAGAATGATGGAGGCCACTGTGTTCTTGGGGACCTTCAATGCTGCAGAATATTTGTTTTACCTTCCCCAGATCTGTGCCTCGAGACAATCCTGTCTCAGAGCTCTATGGACAATTCCTTTGACCTCATGTCTTGTTTTTTGCTCTGACATGCACTGTCAACTGTGGGACCTTATGTCTGTGCCATTCCAAATCATGTCCAATTTATTACATTTACCACAGGTGGACTCCAATCAAGTTGTAGAAACAGGATGCACCTGAGCTCAATTTTGAGTCTCATAGCAAAGTGTCTGAATACTTATGTAAATAAGGTATGTCTGATTTTTATTTTTAATACATTTGCAAAATGTTCTAAAAACCTGCATTCCCATTGTCATTCTGGGGTATTGTGTGTAGATTGATGAGGAAAACATCCAATTTAATCCATTTTAGAATAAGGCTGTAACATAACAAAATGTTGAAAAAGTCAAGGCGTCTGATTACTTTCCAAATGTACTGTATATCCCCGTGGTGGAGAAGAGTGTTAATAATTACATACAGAAGCACACTATGGTACGCTCTCACAGACACACATGAACACAGGATCAGACACCAGTTGACCTGTCTTACACACCCTCTGCAGCTGGAAACCAAATTTATGATATTTTACTGGATAAGGAGGAGGAGGGGAGGGGGAGTGAGGGGACAAAGAGGAGGATGAGATGTGATGAGTAGGAGGGGGAGGAGGAGGGGCGGACAGACAGTATTCATGCTCCAGTGAGAAGACAAGGGTCGTACGCCTTGCCTCTTTCGAGAGAACAGAGAGGCTGGAGAGGGACAGCCTTGGATCAGGTCATTACAGCTTATGAGCAGTAAAGGTGTATGTGTCCCCTAACACACACTACTGTGCTGTGAAGATTTACATACCCTGGCCTGGCCAACACACTACTGTCCTGTGAAGATTTACATACCCTGGCCTGGCCAACACACTACTGTCCTGTGAAGATTTACATACCCTGGCCTGGCCAACACACTACTGTCCTGTGAAGATTTACATACCCTGGCCTGGCCAACACACTACTGTCCTGTGAAGATTTACATACCCTGGCCTGGCCAACACACTACTGTCCTGTGAAGATTTACATACCCTGGCCAGGCCAACACACTACTGTGCTGTGAAGAAGGCCAGGCCAACACACTCTGTCCTGTGACATACCCTGGCCTGGCCAACACACTACTGTCCTGTGAAGATTTACATACCCTGGCCTGGCCAACACACTACTGTCCTGTGAAGATTTACATACCCTGGCCTGGCCAACACACTACTGTCCTGTGAAGATTTACATACCCTGGCCAACACACTACTGTCCTGTGAAGATTTACATACCCTGGCCTGGCCAACACACTACTGTCCTGTGAAGATTTACATACCCTGGCCTGGCCAACACACTACTGTCCTGTGAAGATTTACACACCCTGGCCAGGCCAACACTACTGTCCTGTGAAGATTTACATACCATGGCCTGGCCAACACACTACTGTCCTGTGAAGATTTACATACCCTGGCCTGGCCAACACACTACTGTCCTGTGAAGATTTACATACCCTGGCCTGGCCAACACACTACTGTCCTGTGAAGATTTACATACCATGGCCTGGCCAACACACTACTGTCCTGTGAAGATTTACATACCATGGCCTGGCCAACACACTACTGTCCTGTGAAGATTTACATACCATGGCCAGGCCAACACACTACTGTCCTGTGAAGATTTACATACCCTGGCCTGGCCAACACACTACTGTCCTGTGAAGATTTACATACCCTGGCCAGGCCAACACACTACTGTCCTGTGAAGATTTACATACCATGGCCAGGCCAACACACTACTGTCCTGTGAAGATTTACATACCCTGGCCTGGCCAACACACTACTGTCCTGTGAAGATTTACATACCATGGCCAACACACTACTGTCCTGTGAAGATTTACATACCCTGGCCAGGCCAACACACTACTGTCCTGTGAAGATTTACATACCATGGCCTACATACCCTGGCCAGGCCAACACACTACTGTCCTGTGAAGATTTACATACCCTGGCCAGGCCAACACACTACTGTCCTGTGAAGATTTACATACCCTGGCCAGGCCAACACACTACTGTCCTGTGAAGATTTACATACCATGGCCAGGCCAACACACTACTGTCCTGTGAAGATTTACATACCATGGCCTGGCCAACACTACTGTCCTGTGAAGATTTACACACCCTGGCCAACACACTACTTTACTGTGAAGATTGAAGGACATTTACCCATGAATCTCTCTGGCCTCCACCACATCCCAGCCAAACTATCACAACCCTCCGTCTCTCATGACCCCATCACAGAATCTCTGCATCACTTGACCCGCTCCGTAAACAGACAGAGCACCAAATAACATAAACCGTACTGCTATCCATCAAGGTGTACACATACATAACCTCTAGCTTCAGGTGGATGTGGGTTGGGAAACATTTCATGGAAAATGCCGAAAGATATAGAAACGTTGTTACTCTTTATGGGCGACTTCCCACCCTTTTGAAATACCTCGGGCTGTACATGAAAGCACATAAGAGGCGTTGGAGACGACAAATGTTATTAGTCTGTGGTTGCGTCCCAAATCCCACCCTATTCCCAAATAGTGCACTACTTCTGTGTACTGGTAAAAAAAAATATAAAAAAATAAGTAGTGCACTATAAAGGGAATAGGGTGCCATTTGGAACGTAGCCTACTGTATGTCCCTGGGTTTGGATCAGCTACTGTGGACCGTAGCTAGCAGGCCGGCCAGCTGAGGCCAATCAGTCATCTCTCATTAAGAATGTAATGAAACAGGGCTGTCATGAAGAGTGCCTGTCAGTGCTGCATTAAATAAGTCTGTACTGTTAAATAGAAGAGTCAGGGTGAAAGTTATGATCTCTCCCAACCCCTCCTCTCTGTCTCTCACTCTGGATTTCTCAATCTCTTTCTTTCTGTAACCTTAGGGATGAGCAATGAAAGTGAATACAACATATGTGTTTTGTTGTCACATACACCAGATAGGTGCAGTGTAATATGCTGTTAAGTAGTACGGCGCCCCTGGAGAAAATGAGGGTTAAGTTCTTAGCTCAATGACACATCAACAGATTGACCACCAATCAATCAAATTGATTTATAAAGCCCTTTTAACGTCAGCCGATGTCACAAAGTGCTATACAGAAACCCAGCCTAAAACCCCAAACAGCAAGCAATGCAGATGTAGAAGCACGGTGGCTAGGAAAAACTCCCTAGAAAGGCAGGAACCTAGGAAGAAACCTTGAGAGGAACCAGGCTATGAGGGGTGGCCATTCCTCTTCTGGCTGTGCCGGGTGGAGATTATAATAGAACATGGTCAAGATGTTCAAATGTTCATAGATGACCAGCGGGGTCAAATAATAATTATCACAGTGGTTTTAGAGAGTGCAACAGGTCAGCACCTCAGGAGTAAATGTCAGTTGGCTTTTCATAGCAGATCATTCAGAGTTAGAGACAGCAGGTGCGGTAGAGAGAGATAAAACAGCAGGTCTGGGACAGGTAGCACGTCCAGGGGAACAGGTCAGGGTTCTATAGCCGCAGGCAGAACAGTTGAAACTGGATTAGCAGCACGACCAGGTGGTCTGGGGACAGCAAGGAGTCATCAGGCCAGGTAGTCCTGAGCCATGGTCCTAGGGCTCAGGTCCTCCTAGACAAAGAGAGAGAAAGAGAGAGAGAATTAGAGAGAGCATACTTAAATTCACACAGGACACCGGATAAGACAGAATAAATACTCCAGATCTAACAGACTGACCCTAGCCCCCCGACACATAAACTATTGCTGCATAAATACTGGAGGCTGAGACAGGAGGGGTTGGGAGACACTGTGGCCCCGTCCGACTATACTCCCGTACAGGGCCAACCAGGCAGGATATAACCTCACCTACTTTGTCAAAGCACAGCCCCCACACCACTAGAGGGAGTGGATAGCATACCTTTCGGTTACTGGCCCAACGCTGTTAACTGCTAGGCTACCTGCTGCCCGTATAAATGAATTGCTGGCGTATGTCTCAGTTAGTTTTTTGATTCGAGTGCAGACTGCACTGATGAGTATTATCCTTCAGAAAGGGTGTGAGAAAAATACATCATTCTGTGGCAGTTACTGGAGTCTAGTGTGTAGTATGGAGTCTACTCTCCACTGCCTAGGAGGTTTATGGACAGAGTACAATCTGAGGGGGTGTATCTCTGGATTGTGCATCCTGCTGTTTTAGCTGTCTGTCTTCTGGCTGGGTTTGACCCTTAGCTGGACCTGGTTGTAAAAGGCGGACAGATGTTCCTCTGCAGTCAGCACATAGTCATTCGCCTACACTCCAACTCAGGTTTCCTGATGACACAGCTGAGAACAGGTCCCAGCTCTCACATGTGTGTGACATATACAGTACCTCAGGTCTGGCCTGCGTCCCAAATGACACCCTATTCCCTATGTAATGCCCATATGGCTCTGGTCTAAAGTAGTGCACTACATAGGGAATAGGGTGTGCCATTTTTGGATGGAACCCTGGTGATCTGTTTCCATGTCATAGGCCAATACATTAAGCTATACATTACCGTGGTCTGTGGCCCCCTGTTGTCCTCCTATAGGGTTTCATATGACACCATTTCTTCTCACCTGACACAATCTCAAGAGACGGTCATAAGATACAGTAGGTATGACTCATAGAGAAAGCATGCAGGGGTTATGTCATTCTGATGCAATACCCTGTTGAATACGATGGTATTCATTGCTACAGGGCTATAGTTAAACCATTGTTCTATCTGTCTTGTCTATGTGAGATGCTCCAAGCAGTAGCACACTAGCCTGGAATCCAAACTCATATGCTCCACTTGACCATTGTATCAGTTTGGATTCCAGGCTAGTAGCACACAGAGGCTGCATCTAAATGGTACCCTATTCCCTACATAGTGCACTGCTTTTGACCAGGGCCGAAATGTCTCTGGTCAATACTGCGCTATACAGGGAATCAGTTGCCATTTCAGATGCAGCCTGGCACTCTCGCTCCCTGTTGGCTGGGCTGGGTTGTCTGTGGGAATATCAGATTGAGTGAAAGGACAAACAGAAAGAGGCCTCTCAGGTCTCTAATCTCATTCACTGTACATCAGTACGTCCTCTGCTTCCTCTGTGACAGAGTCGGCCATCTAACCGGCTGTTAATTGACACTCATTAACCAGATGAGATGAGTCTAACTCAGTTTGGCTTTTCATGTGGGAGATTTTAGACCAAATAGAGTAAGATTTGATTAGGTAGTATTTGGTAGGCTAGGCTACATACAATACACACTGGGGTTTTAAAAGACCCCCACACTGTGGTTGCCATGGAGCTTTGGAGCATATTGAAGGGAATACATAAGCAGAACGAAATAAGATCCTTATTATGGAGCTGAAGCGCTCTGAACAGATTCAACACAGCAATACCACATGACTTGAAAAGCAGAATGTGGGATTGGATGGTGGTAGAGACCATTTTCTCTTTGTCTTATTTCTGCAGATGGTTTTGGCATGGTGCTTCAGATATGAAATGCTACACCTTCATTATACAGTGTTGTGGTGAATTCTCCCTACACTTACCCTTGCGTCCTTCCTGGTCCCCTTCCCTACTCTACAGGTTAACACACACACACACACACACACACACACACACACACACACACACACACACACACACACACACACACACACACACACACACACACACACACACACACACACACACACACACACACACACACACACACACACACACACACACACACACACACACACACACACACACACACACACACACACACACACAACACACACACACACTCTCTCTCTCTCTCTGACACAGGCCCATGTTTCCATGCTCAGTCAAGGCTCACTGATTCGGGAGATGTCTGCCGGGATGCAACAATAAGCCGCGGTGTGAAATCGTCATTCCATGTCAGGAGGATGGTTTTGAGAGGTACCCACACCAGTCAGGCCTCTCTCTGTACTGTACAAGAGCCTTAGGGGGCTGAGTGTTCCTAATGCAGAAAACAGCTCAGTGTGAAAGGATCCCGAGCCTCCCTGGTGCTTGCTCACCACCCCCGTCCCTCCCTGCACCCAGCATGCTTCACCCCAGTGCTACAGAAAGGGTTTCAGCCCACTGAGTCTAGTGCTGTGGGTTTCAGATGCCTTTCTGTGAGGCTGCTGTTTCCTTCAGATACTAAAGCTCTTCGGGTTGCTCAGAAGCCCCGGGGCGGCCGTCTCCAAGATGTGCTCCTCAGATAAAACGGCATGCATACAAGTGTAAACATTCAACATTATTTACTAGCTGCCTGCGTGCCCTTCACTCTGACTGTCTTATCTGGGGTTTTCTGCCCCAAGGCCTTTCTTGGGAAGTCATCTGTAATGCCTGATGCGATTTGAGTGGAGCAGAATTTAATATTTGATGTTTGTGCCCATCATCATCTTCACAGACGGCTCTGATCTCGTGCCACAGTTCAGGAGGATAGCTAAATATTGGATCGAGAAATATGAATAGAGAAACTGTTATAATGAATAGAGAAAGATGACTTTGCCTCTCTCAGTTGTTTGACTTGTGTATTCTGTTTTTTAACAATGCATTGTTTACTAGTATTGTAACACTGTTCTAGTAACCCAGACTCGTTGACTGCATCTACTGCCGTGCCTAGCAGAGTTACAGCATCACACAGACAACAGCTGTGCTGTTGTAGAAATGAGAGAGAGAGAGAGAGAACAACCGATAAAAAAAAACACTTCCTGTGAAAGTCTGCCTGTGAGAACAACCGATAAAAAACCCCACTTCCTGTGAAAGTCTGCCTGTGAGAACAACCGATAAAAAAACCCACTTCCTGTGAAAGTCTGCCTGTGAGTCAAGACCAAACGAAAAAGAAGTAAGCAAACAACCCCATCTCTGAAGGGTTTCAGTCCAGCCCTGAAATAAGGCTTGTTAAAGCCTGGTTACTGGTTATTCACTGTACATCAGTACGTATTTGTGAGGACTGATGTCATTCTAACAAACTGTTGTGATAATGTCTTGTATTGAAGGATGTTGCCATCAGCATATAACATAACAGGACACCATTTAAGATTGTAATCTTAATACAGTAGCTGAAGGCTCTATTATGTACATTCGTTGTTGGGGATATCCTGTGTTGAGTGACTTAAGTCCATCATTTGGCGATTATGGTTTAAATATGCACATTTCATGTCAATGACCCTGTCAATGACCCTGCAACTCATAAATGTCAATTATCCTGCAATTCTCAAAACCTGCAGAGAAGCAGCATATTGCAACCTACAGAAATGAGTACACAATGCATTGGTACAGATGAGAGAGCATTGCAGTTCAGATCTGGTAGGGATTTTTTAAAACCTTTTATTTAACTAGGCAAGTCAGTTAAGAACAAATTCTTATTTTCAATGACAGCCTAGGAACAGTGGGTGAAGTGCCTTGTTCAGGACCAGAACAACAGATTTTTACCTTGTCAGGTCAGGGATTCGATCTTGCAACCTATCGGTTACAAGTCCGAAGCTCTAACCACTAGACTACCTGTAGTCTACTTTAGTAATGTGCCAACAGCATGCTCCTATAAAACAGTCTATGACAACATCCTCTCTTTCATCCAGAGTTTATCACAGAGTAGCTAACCCACTTTGTGTCAACCATGTTTTATGTCAGCCAATTATCTTAACGGGCCTCCTCGTTTGTCTCTGTCCCAGACACAGCACTCTGATCAAAAGGTTAAGATTACACTGAGTGTGAGGTTCACCTCTCCCATCTTCTCAACTGTAAGATGGCAGTAGCATCCATCGCGTCAGCATTTTAGCTTCACTAAATCAATTTTTATTCAGCCAACGTTATGTGGCAGGGTTTGAGGCTACTGACTCTGCCTATGTGCAGTTCTGTCGGAGACTGATCTGGATTGGAAGAGGCCAGTCTATTGATCTACATTAGGTTAATTACTTCACATTTGGGATGTCCACTAGGCAGAAAGGTTTGGCAAGTCAGTAAACGATCTTCTTCTTCTTATTCTTAAATGTGCAACCAGCGGGGGAAAAAAATCTTTGCTCCACACACAGAGATGCATACAAAGCTCTCTCTCACCCTCCATTTGGCAAATCTGACCATAACTCTATCCTCCTGAGTCCTGCTTACAAGCAAAAACTAAAGCAGGAAGGACCAGTGACTCGCTCAATAAGGAAGTGGTCAGATGACGCAGATGCTAAGCTACAGGACTGTTTTGATAGCACAGACTGGAATATGTTCCGGGATTCTTCTGATGGCATTGAGGAGTAAACTACATCAGTCACTGGCTTCATCAATAAGTTAATTGATGACGTCGTCCCCACAGTGACCGTACATACCCCAACCAGAAGCCATGGATTACAGGCAACATCCTCACTGAGCTAAAGCGTAGAGCTTCCTCTTTCAAGGAGCGGGACTCTAACCCAGACGCTTATAAGAAATCCAGCTATCACTGCATCGCAGTGCTAGCTGTGCCACCAGAGACTCTGGGTTCGCGCCCAGGCTCTGTCGCAGCTGGCCGCGACCGGGAGGTCAATCGGGCGATGCACAATTGGCCTAGCGTCGTCCAGGTTACGGAGGGTTTGGCCAGTAGGGATATCCTTGTCTCATCGCGCACCAGCGACTCCTGTGGCGGGGCCGTGCGCAGTGCACGTTAACCAGGTCGCCAGGTGTTTCCTCCGAGACATTGGTGCGGCTGGCTTCCGGGTTGGATGCGCGCTGTGTTAAGAAGCAGTGCGCCTTGGTTGGTTTGTGTTTCGGAGGACGCATGGCTTTCGACCTTCGTCTCTCCCGAGCCAGTATGGGAGTTGTAGCAATGAGACAAGATAGTAACTACTAACAATTGAATACCACAAAATTGGGGAGAAAAGGGGGTAAAATTCAAAAAGAAAGAACAAAAAAAGAAAGAAATCCCGCTATGCCCTCCGACGATATAAGGGCACGAGGTGAGACCCAGATGCAGACACGCGAGTCAGATGGTTTGAGTCTTTGATATTTATTATATCCAAAAGGGGTAGGCAAGAGAATGGTTGTGGGCAGGCAAAAAGTCGAAACCAGTTCAGACTCCAGGAGGTACAGTGTGGCAGGCAGGCTCGAGGTCAGGGCAGGCAGAATGATCAGGCAGGTGGGTACAGAGTCCAGAAAACAGGCAAGGGTCAAAACCAGGAGGACTAGTAATAGAGAATTTAAAAGACAGGAGCACGGGAAAAACACGCTGGTTGACTTGGAACATACAAGACGAACTGGCACAGAGAGACAGGAAACACAGGGATAAATACACCAGGGATAACAAGCGACATCTGTAGGGGATGGAGACAATAGAGATAACAAATCATTTCATTTGATTTGACTCTGTCATTTTCACATATACAACAATGGCCGTATGTTTATTGTCGAAGCCAGGTGGAATGGGAATGTGTTGTGTGGCAGCCATGTTGAAGTGTGAACCAGACATGAGCCTCTTCTGGCCTCCAACTTTTCAATATAAATGTTTAGGTCCTCTTGACAGTTTGTGGTGAACAGGTCAGGACCAGGGTTGATAAATGATAATAGTGAGACTGGAGTCTGATTCTGAGAAGACTGTGGTTTGATCTGTGGTACTCAGCCTTCAAACACTCTGAATAGACGGGGATTTCTCAAATCGGCTTAGATTTCTATCTAGACTTAAATAAATACGCATTTAATATGAGATCGAGCTATGCAGTGAAGCAAGTCCGTCATCAGAATAAAGTGACTCATTTTACTTTGTGTGACTGTATGGTCAATCATCTTATATTATCATCCAACTAATAATCAAAATATCCCCCTTTACTCTGTTTCCAGTTCCTGTGCTTGAAGAACATCAGGACATTTCTCTCCGCCTGCTATGAGATATTTGGCATGAAGAAGAGTGAACTCTTTGAGGCCTTCGACTTGTTTGATGTGCGGGACTTTGGAAAGGTAAGCAACAGGATTCATGCACTGAGTATGTTTACATGCAGACTAATAATTCGATATCAAACTGATTATGGCAGTAGGCCGAGAACGGAAATAGTCATGTAAACACCTTACTCTGCTTATGCTAATTGGCGTGAGGTCAAGTTTTGAATGATTAGGACATGTAAACTGCTTAATCGGAGTTCTAGCAGTGTATTTGATCTGCCCATGTGCTAGCTCTTATTACAAATGAAGTGAGTTCGGAAAAACTGAAGGTTTGTATCTTAGAAAGAGTTTTCACCTTCAAACTTTATATGTCCCAACTTAGAATCAAAAAGGTTTCGCAAAAATAAAATGGTCCCTGTGGAACGTTTATTTTGATTGGTGATTTCTTGCATTTATAAAAAATGATTTCAGATGTGTCCATGTGAACAGCATTATTAGGGAACCTGTTCTTGCAAAGCATGTAAATGTTTTAAACAAACTATTATATTCATCTGACTAGCCACAATAATGGTATTACTATCCACAATAATCATATTATTGTGTGCATGCAACCGTCCTCACTGTTTCATTGGGGATACTCTACTCTCTCTTCACATATTTGGCTTTGAGTGTTCCATCTCTCAAGCTGGATGGATCCTGTTATACTGTTGTCAGCTTGAGAACACCTTGAGAAGAATAGTGCACATGACAAAAGAGTCATGTAAGGAGATGAGTGTACTTAGCCACCAATTGTGCAAGTTCTCCCACTTAAAAAGATGAGAGAGGCCTGTAATTTTCATCATAGGTACACTTCAACTATGACAGACAAAATTAGAAAAAAAATCCAGACAATCACATTGTAGGATTTTTTATGAATTTATGGTGGAAAATAAGAATTTTGTCTGTCATAGTTGAAGTGTACCTATGATGAAAATTACAGGCCTCTCTCATCTTTTTAAGTGGGAGAACTTGCACAATTGGTGGCTGACTAAATACTTTTTTGCCCCACTGTATATAGTTCAATAGAAGAACACAGTGGATTACTTGAAGAGAACAGTATCTGCACGCTACAGTTGGATACTCTTCCTCTGTATGGACACACAATTACCTCACGCTGTATGGTGCGAGCATTTATCATCCTCCGTAGTTACTGACACATAGGACAATGCTTCAGTTTCCACTCATTAAAAAGAAAACAGTTCAGTTGTAATGGGGTTAAAAGCCTTGTTTTGTCTTGGTTCATTGTTGTGATATATTGGTCAAAAGACCAATTACTGGTAAAAAAAATCTGAATTGGGCTGCCTGTGTAGACGCAGCCTTTGTGTCAGCGCTGTGTTGTCAGTGTGTGAGGGAGGCGGTGGCTCTTAACAGCCATGCCGCTAGTTTCATGAAGTCCCCAGTGTGCTTTAATTAAAAGCAGAGGGAGGTGGAGAGGGGAGGAGAGGGAGTGAGGCGGCTGGCCTCTGAAGTGGGAGGGGCGGGCTAGATAGACAGACAGACAGACAGAGGGACAGGATTTGTGGCGTTTGTTTCATCCCGGCAGACATCTCCCGAATCAGTGAGCCTTGCCTGAGCATGGAACCATGGGCCTATGTGTGTGTGTGTGTGCGTGTGCGTGTGTGTGTGTGTGTGTGTGTGTGTGTGTGTGTGTGTGTGTGTGTGTGTGTGAGACCGAGAGAAAAAGAGGGAGAGAGATAGACTGACAGACAGACTTCTTGATTTGGCCTTAAAACCTCTTGAGTGTAAGGGGCAGTATTTTGATGTTTGGAGGAAAAACGTAACCCAAATGAAACTGCCTATTTCTCAGGCCCAGAATCTATAATATGCATAGAATTGTCAGATTAGGATAGAAAACACCCTAAAGTTTCCAAAACTGTCAAAATATTGTCTGTGAGTATAACAGAACTGATATTGCAGGCGAAAACCTGAGGAAAATCCAACCCGGAAGTGTTGTTTTTCCTGAAAGCTCTCTGTTCCATAGCCTGCCTTCACTCCATTTAAAGGGATATCAACCAGATTACTTTTCCTATGGCTTCCCCATGGTGTGAACAGTCTTTAGACATAGTTTCAGGCTTTTATTTTGGAAAAATTAGCGAGAAAGAACACATCGCGTCATTGTATGGCTGGGTGCCAGTAGCGTTTTGCATGCGCCAACAGAGTGGACATTTCTCTATCTCTCTTATTGAAGAAGCTACAGTCCCGGTTGAAATAGTATCGATTATATATTGTAAAAACAACCTGAGGATTGATTATAAAAAACGTTTGACATGTTTCTACGAACATTACGGATACTATTTGGAATTTTCATCTGCGATGTAATTGACCGCTCGAGCCTGTGGATTTCTGAACATAACGCACCAACCAAATGGAGGTATTTTGGATATAAAAATAATCTTTATGGAACAAAAGGAACATTTATTGTGTAACTTAGAGTCTCGTGAGTGCAAACATCTGAAGATCATCAAAGGTAAGCAATTCATTTTATTGCTTTACTGACTTTCGTGACCAATCTACTTGGCTGCTAGCTGTTTGTAATATTTTGTCTACTGAGAGAGATGTCCTTACATAAACGCTTGGTATGCTTTCGCCGAAAAGCTTTATTGAAATCTGACACACCAGGTGGATTAACAACAACGTAAGCTGTGATTTGCTATAAATATTTTTAGTAATTTAATTTGAATTTGGCGCTCTGCAATTCAGCGGATGTTGACGAAAATGATCCCGCTTACGGGATGGGTGCATCAAGAGTTAATGACCTATAACATCTGTCAGGCTCCAGGCAGCTCAGCTTGGAGTGCCTCTATGATCAATAGGAACGCTTAGCCTGAATGCCCAGATGGTTCCTGGGTAGAAATTCTACTAACCTTTGACCTCTAGCTCCACCTGGGCTCAGAACTCGCCAGAACTCCTCACAGCTCATCAGAACTCCTACGGCATCCAGGAAGTTAACTATGTGGATGCTTTGTGGAACTCTGAACTAACGAACTAATACATTTACAAACTGACAAGCTAACAGACTAACGAACGAACTAACAAACCAACTAACTCATTCATAAACTAGCTATGTATGTGGAGCAACTAAATGGACTTTAGTAAAACAAAAAAATGACAATAATTAGAAAACCGCTAGGCTAATACACAGATTATTTTCGATATAGGATTAGTAAAATATCCCGGAAATTGTGCAGAATCCACACAGATTTTGATCTACTTTACAGAGCAGAATATGATGTGATGGTTGTTAAATTGTTTAAATGATTTCGCCTGGTATCCTGCTTGCTTGGTTGAGTTAAGTCATTTATAATTAAAACACAGTCAGACTGCTGCCAGTCAAGAATACACTCTTCCTTCCTTCACACGCCAAGACACAAATCCCCAGAATATTCCATACACAAATCAACAGCTCCTTGTAGAATATGTACAGTTTATGCAAATATAGCTCTTCTTAATCCTTCTTTGCCATAAAAAATATAACTGGAAAAATGACAGTAGCTGCTGACTAAGGATTGATTCATTTCGCCATCATGTGTCCGGTGGCATTGCTATTGCTCTATCAATAAGGACATGGAGGGTTGACTGATTTATTTAATAGTCTATTGATATCCCATTCTATACATCCTCTCTCTCTCTCTCTCTCTCTCTCGCTCTCTCTCTCTCTCTTTCTCTCTCTTGCTCTCTCTCATCTTTTCATGCCTTTTGTTTATGTGTGTGTGTAAGAGAGAGATAGAGACCGAGAGAAGAGAGAGATAAGAGACAGACAGACACTCTACGTGTCACTATTTCTATTTTGTTATTAAATGTTTTATCTTATCTTTAACTCTGTATTGTTGGAAAAGTAGCCTTAAGTAAGCATTTCACTATAGGTCTACACCTGTTGGTTACGAAGCACGTGACAAATGCAATTTGATTTGATTTGATTGGACAGACCTATAGACAGACAGACAGATATAGTTTTGGATTTTGCCTTAATGACCTATAACATCTGTCAGGCTCCAGGCAGCTCAGTTTGGAGTGCCTTTATGATCATTAGGAACCCTTAGCCTGAATGCCCAGATGGTTCCAGGGTAGAAATTATACTAACCTTTGACCTCTAGCTCCACCTGGGCTCAGAACTCCCCAGAACTCCTCACAGCTCATCAGAACTCCTACGGCATCCAGGAATTTAACTATGTGGATACTACGTGGAACTCTGAACTAACAAACTAACAAACTAATAAACTTACAAACCAACAAGCTAACGGACTAATGAACCAGCTAACTAACCCACTAACTAGCTAAGTATGTGGATCAACTAAATGGACTTTAGTAAACCACCAAGATTACATAACCATTAGAAAACATCTAGGCTATTTTCGATATAGGATTCGGAAAATAAAGTTACATGTTTTATTGTTACATAACCATTAGAAAACAGCTAGGCTAATTCACTGTTGTTGCTTTTTATATTGATTAGTAAAATATCAGACAACACAGCGTTTGATGTACAGTACATATCAACATCTGATGTGATGGTTGTTAAAGTGTTTAAATGATTTCGCCTGGTATCCTGCTTGCTTGGTTGAGTTAAGTCATTTATAATTAAAACACAGTCAGTCTGCTGCCAGTCAAGAAGACACTCTTCCTTCCTTCACACGCCAAGACACAAATCCCCAGAATATTCCATACACAAATCAACAGCTCCTTGTAGAATATGTACAGTTTATGCAAATGTAGCTCTTCTTAATCCTTAATATAACTGAAAAATCCTATTATGTGTCCCGTGGCATTCCTATTGCTCTATCAATATCTTTAATATTGTGGGGCGGCAGGTAGCCAAGTGGTTAGAGCTCTGGACTAGTAATTGAAAGGTTGAAAGATCGATTCCCCAAGGTAAAAATCTGTTGTTCTGCCCCTGAGAAAGGCAGTTAACCCACTGTTCCTAGGCCATCATTGAAAAGAAGACTGACTTGCCTAGTTAAAGGTAAATAAGTACATGGAGAGTTGACTGATTAGTTTATTGATATCACACCCCATACATCCTCTCTCTCTCAATTCAACAGGCTTTATTGGCATGGGAAACATATGTTTACATTGCCAAAGCAAGTGAAATAGATCATAAATGTAAAAAATGAACAGTAAACATTACACTCACAAAGGTTCCAAAAGAATAAAGACATTTCACATGTCATATTATGTCTAATATTATGTCTTTTAACAGTGTTGTATGATATCCAAGTAGTTAAAGTACAAAAGGGAAAATAAATCAACATAAATATGGGTTGTATTTACAATGGTGTTTGTTCTTCACTGGTTGCCCTTTTCTTGCGGCAACAGGTCACAAATCTTGCTGCTGTGATGCACACTGTGGTATTTCACCCAATAGATATGGGAGTTTATCAACATTGGATTTGTTTTAAAATTCTTTGTGGGTCTGTGTAATCTGAGGGAAATATGTGTCTCTAATATGGTCATATATTTGGCAGGAGGTTAGGAAGTGCAGCTCAGTTTCCACCTCATTTTGTGGGCAGGGTGCACGTAGCCTGTCCTCTCTTTAGAGCCAGGTCTGCCCACGGCGGCCTTTCTCAATAGCAAGGTTATGCTCACTGAGTCTGTACATAGTAAAAGCTTTCCTTAAGTTTGTGTCAGTCACAGTGGTCATGTATTCTACCACTGTGTACTCTCTGTTTAAGGCCAAATAGCATTCTAGTTTGCTCTGTTTTTTTGTTAATTCTTTCCAATGTGTCAAGTAATTATCTTTTTGTTTTCTCATTTGGTTGGGTCTAATTGTGTTGCTGTCTTTGGGCTCTGTGAGGTCTGTTTGTGTTTGTGAACAGAGCCCCAGGACCAGCTTGCTTAGGGGACTCTTCTCCCGGTTCATCTCTCTGTAGATGATGGCTTTGTTATGGGAAGGTTTGGTAATCGCTTCCTTTTAGGTGGTTGTCGAACTTATGGCTATTTTCTGGATTTTGATCATTAGCGGGTATCGGCCTAATTCTGCTCTGCATGCATTAGTTGGTGTTTTACGTTGTACACGGAGGACATTTTTTGCAGAATTCTGCATGCAGAGTTTCAATTTGGTGTTAGTCCCATTTTGTGAATAATTGGTTGGTGAGCGGACCCCCGACCTCACAACAATAAAGGGAAATGGGTTCGATAATTGATTCAAGTATTTGCCAGATCCCTCTCCCTCTCTCCCTCCCCACACGTTCTTGTTGTAAAGGAGTTACTGTATGTTGATATGTCACTGATCTGTGATGAACTGGTTCTGTTGGGGCGTTTGCTTATTTAGTTCCAATAGAAGCATTTTGGATGTTGCGGCCTCAACCTTAAGTGCAGTGTAGAATAGATGGCCCTTCATTTGATTTGGTGTTAGGCTGTATTCTTGACACACACTGTACATTTAAATCAGATTCTTAGCAATGCAATAGATCTTCTCTAGTCAGTTGAGTGGGTTCCACTCTGTGCAGATGGAATTGGATAGCCATAAAGTGAGATGGTTGCCCTGGCTATAATCCCTGCCACGTCAGTCTAGGCTTGCGTCCCAAATGGCACCCTATTCCCTGCATAGCACACTACTATTGAACTGGGCTTAGGGCCCTGGTCAAAAGTAGTGCACTATATAGGGAATAGGGTGCCATTTGGTCAAAAGTAGTGCACTATATAGGGAATAGGGTGCCATTTGGGACGCAAGCTCTTCAGGTGGTAAAGGAGTGGAGAGAACAGGAAATGGGAGAATCTGCCTGTCATTCACCTTCTACCGTTAGAAACCGGGCTTTTACCTGTTGTCTTCACATGGGGCAGAAATACACATGGCAATACTGTTACAATATAGTCCTACCTTTCACAAGAAAAAAAGTTTAGACGTTGCATATAATGTAACAGATCCATTTCATGTCATGCAGTTCATAGAAATAATTTATTATACACTATATATGCAAAAGTATGTGGACACCTCTCAAATGACTGGATTCTACCACGGGTGTTCAGCCACACCCATTGCTGCCCGGTGTATAAAATCGAGCACACAGCCATGCAATCTCCATAGACAAACATTGGCAGTAGAATGACCTTACTGAAGAGTTCAGTGATTTTCAACGTGGCTTTGTCATAGGATGCCACCTTTCCTTTTTCAAATCAGTTTGTCAAATTTCTGCCCTGCTAGAGCTGCGCTGAGTTCCAAATTGCCTCTGGAAGCAATGTCAGCACAATAACTGTTCCTTGGGAGCGTCATGAAAGCGGTTTCCATGGCCGGCAGTCACACACAAGCCTAAGATCACCATGCTCAATGCCAAGCGTTGGCTGGAGTGGTGTAACGCTCGCCGCCATTGGACTCTGGAGCAGTGGAAATGCCAGGAGAACGCCACCTGCCCCAATGCATAGTGCCAACTGTAAAGTTTGGTGGAGGAGGAATAATGGTCTCGGGCTGTTTTTCATGGTTCGGGCTAGGCCCCTTAGTTCCAGTGAAGGGAAATCTTAACACGACAGCATACAATGACATTCTAGACGATTCTGTGCTTCCAACTTTGTGGCAACAGTTTGGGGATGACAATGCCAGCATGACAATTCAGCATGACAATGCCCCCGTGCACAAAGCGAGGTCCGTACAGAAGTGGTTTGGCGAGATCGATAAGGAAGAACTTGACTGGCCTGCACAGAGCCCTGACCTCAACCCCATCAAACACCTTTGGAATGAATTGGAACGCCGACTGCGAGCCAGGCCTAATCACCCAACATCAGTGCCCGACCTTACTAATGCTCTTGTGGCTGAATGGAAGCAAGTCCCCGCAGCAATGTTCCAACATCTAGTGGAAAGCCTTCCCAGAAGAGTGGAGGCTGTTATAGCAGAATAGGGGGGACCGACTCCATATTAATGCTCATGATTTTGGAATGAGATTTCTGATGAATACATTTGACCATGTAGTGTAATTTACTGGTTTCTCGCAGTTATTGATCCCGGGAAAAGGGAGTGGGTTTGGGAGGTAAATCTCGGTAAGCCGGTTCCCACTATTCAAACCTAGCCTAGTCTCTGTCTGCTATAGCTGTGTTTGCATTTCCTCTGCTCTCACATCATAGCATTGGGAAAACACACACAGATGCAATCTGCAGTACTTTTTTTCACTTCATTGCAAAACATATGTTTAGCACATGAAAACTGCTGTTCACAAATGCTCTCCATCCAACCTCACTGAGCTCGAGCTGTTTTGCAAGGAGGAATGGGAAAAAATGTCAGTCTCTCGATGTGCAAAACTGATGGAGACATACCCCAAGAGATTTCGCAGCAAATCGCAGCAAAAGGTGGCGCTACAAAGTATTAACTTAAGGGGGCTGAATCATTTTGCACGCCCAATTTTTCAGTTTTTGATTTGTTAAAAAAGTTTGAAATATCCAATAAATGTCGTTCCACTTCATGATTGTGTCCCACTTGTTGTTGATTCTTCACAAAACAATACAGTTTTATATCTTTATGTTTGAAGGCCGAAATGTGGCAAAAGGTCACAAAGTTCAAGGGGGCCGAATACTTTCGCAAGGCACTGTATGTTCATCAACTAAACCAGTCAGACCAGCAGAGAAGGCCAACTTTGGTGTGTCTGTAGGTTATGGTAGAGGAAACACATTGGGTTAGTTTGTGGGAACTTCTGGATTTTCCACAGATTTCCATACTGGATACTGCGTATATTTGTTTTACAGTACGTGTGTTCTTGCTCTCCAGTCTCCCTCTATGATGTTCTCACTGGCTGTCACTCTGGCCTGGATAACTGCAGCTTGAGTTGAAATCATAAACAACAATAGCTTTAAACGGTGTTCCAATTTTTGGGGGGTTTATGGATTTTATGTGGTAGCCTTACAATCCAAGGCTTCTGCAAGCCAGAACGGTTCACATGAGCAGGAGCCAATCTCCTGTTCCTGTAATGTGAGGCAGCTTGATGTACAAGTACAACCCTCTGGACAGGATGCTAGTCTATTGCAGGGCCTTACTTAGTGCTGAATGCGAAGAAGACATTGGGTCCCATTTTTTGGGGGTCTTTGGTATGACTCCCAACCTTCCAATTACTATGTAGGAGCAACTTTTACCCCTGATTGAATTCTACATTTTGCTTCACTGCAACTGACCTACCCCATTTGTTTACATTTGATCCCGACTTAACCTGATATGATCTCTTCCTTCAAATCCTCTGCCTGGCTCTCACTGACTCAGAGTCTGGTCTGAAGGGCTGACAGCTCCACTGCTTGTTCTGGCATTACGGGGAAGAAGCATTCTTAAATCTGATGATCTGCAAATGGACAAACATTTGAATTATGCACAAATCTGTATTATTACAGCACCTGCATTCTCTCTCTCCAAGTTGTCCACCTTACTAGTCAGGGTGTGCACCACGTTTCTCAGTGCTTCCAGCTCATTCCAGATGTCAACATTGGTGGTCTGGTCAGTTGTTTTTTGCGGTTTTGTTTCTCCACTCGACGTGACCCCATGCCCCATGACAGACAGAACAGCAACGCTGACAGAACGACAACCCCTCTCATTTTGATAGGAATAACCCTATTCAGTCATCTGTAATCCATCTGTATACACGTAAAATTTTGCGTGAAGTAATACGTGAGAAAGCAACACGTTGGGGATGGAACATTTACAGAAAACACCTTGGCCGTCGAGCTAAACAGGTTTTTTCGAACCGAGCCATGGAGAAATCCACACATGGAACGTCAGTCAACCATTTATTTTTAGGTCGAAGGACCCGGAGAATCGGGAACATAGAGATTGATAGCCTATGTCTGGACATTCTAATCTGATGTTCTTTGTCATAATCAAAGAAAGAATATTGACGCACGCCTAAAACGTTTGTTAGGTGCTGACTAACAGGACAAATACCTCTATCGTTTTAGAGACACATTGTGTCAGAGAGAAGAAGGACATGTCAGCAATATAAACATAAGCTACTCACATGTTATTAACTATGCTGTGAAGGCATAACTAAAAAGACGTCTGATCTGTCCTATAGACCGTCTGTACATCTGCATGTCTCTGAGGGACCATACTGTAGGTCATCAATCATATGACACTATATGGAATCATCCAGTCAGCACTTTCTATTTTAAAATCAGCTGATCTGATAGGAAGATGTAGAGAAGAGACATTACCTCATAGACTCCATCAACCACAGCTGTAGACGGCATATGACAGTCTCTAGATGATTCAGCCTGTAACTCGGACCACAGTTCAACAGGATTCCGGAGTTCACTGATTGGCGTTCACACACCGCGCTGTACTGTACTGTAGGCTACATGCTTTAGGCAGTTTAAGCTAGCTTCAGGACAAGCAGTGTGTTGTCAATATTGAACTGTCAGCTCGCTCTTTGCACGTGATGTCACGGTGGAGGTGGAAAAGAAACGTCAGCAGAGGCAGATTTAGACCCATTTGAACCATTAGAAAGGAAGAGGACCCAGCGGAGGATGTATTTTTGATAGACGTCATTGCCTTAATATTACCTATGGCTATTTAGCTTTCTCATGTTTAAAGCACACATTTGTTTTGTCATGAGTTTGAATTCCTTTATCGGGACTTAGAAGCTATCATATGTAAACTAGTGGTGAGTTTGTAGATGTGTTCACATTTATGCCTGCCTGACCAGCATTTTGAAAAGGAGGGCAAACATCATTAAGTACGCCACAGGATACTAATGAACGGTTCCTGACTCCACTTTAACAGCCACCCCCCTTCTTATTTTCCCCCTTCTCTCTCTCTCTTTGATGTGGCCAGTGGCCCTGCTGTCTCCCTCCTCACACAGAGACTATGAACTCAGCTGGTTCAGAAACCATGTATGTTGGACCACACCAGCCCTCAGGAGGAGAGGAGAGGAAAAGAGATGATGAGAGGAGAGCAGTGGAGAGGATAACGAAGGGGAGAAGAGGAATGTAGAGGAGAGGGGAGGAGAGGAGAAGAAAAGAGAGAAGAACAAAAGAGAGGAGAGGAGATGGGAAGTGAGGGGAGGAGAATAGAGGAGAGGGGAAGAGAGGAGATAAGAGGTGAGGGGAAAAGAAGAGAGGTGAAGAGCTGCGAGGAGAGGGGAAGAGAGGATATGGGAAGAAAGGAGAAGAGAGGGGAGGGGGAGAGGAGAAGAGAGGGGAAGAGAGGAGAAGAGAGGAAGTGAGGAGAGGTGAGGGGAAGAGAGGTGAGGGGAAGAGAGGAGAAGAGAGGAAGTGAGGAGAGGTGAGGGGAAGAGAGGTGAGGGGAAGATAGGAGAAGAAAGGGGAAGAGAGATGTGAGGAGAAGAGAGGTGAGGGGAAGAGAGGAGAAGAAAGGGGAAGAGAGGTGTGAGGGGAAGAGAGGAGAAGAAAGGGGAAGAGAGATGTGAGGGGAAGAGAGGAGAAGAAAGGGGAAGAGAGTTGAGAGGAGAAGAAAGGGGAAGAGAGGAGATGTGAAGGGAAGAGAGGAGAAGAAAGGGGAAGAGAGATGTGAGGGGAAGAGAGGTGAGGGGAAGAGAGGTGAGGGGAAGAGAGGAGAAGAAAGGGAAGAGAGGAGAAGGGGAAGAGAGATGTGAGGGGAAGAGAGGAGAAGAAAGGGGAAGAGAGGAGATGTGAGGGGAAGAGAGGAGATGTGAGGGGAAGAGGGGAGAAGAAAGGGGGAGAGAGGTGTGAGGGGAAGAGAGGAGAAGAAAGGGGGAGAGAGGAGATGTGAGGGGAAGAGAGGAGATGTGAGGGGAAGAGAGGAGATGTGAGGGGAAGAGAGGAGATGTGAGGGGAAGAGAGGAGAGGATAGTGGTTGATTAACAGTATCTTCCTTACCAAATAATGGTTAAATATATCACAGTCACTGAAGACAATAATCAATATCTACTCTCTTTTTCTCTCTTTCTTCCTCTGTCTGTCTCTCTCCCTCCTTCTCTCACCCCCTCTCTCCCTGCTGGTGGCAGTGGAGTGTCCTTCAGTTAGTCCTCTTTCCAGCCGAACCAGGCCAGCGGATGCTCAGGGTTGGGTATCAGATGACAGCTGCTGGGTAATAGATACTTCAGGGACAGGCCAACCTACCGGGCATGCAGACAGACAGGCAAGCAGGCAGAGAGGCAGACAGGAAGGCCAGCAGGCAGGAAGTGTTGTGGTCGGATCTCTCTACTCAGTGAGTGTACGAAATCACATAGGGTGTGACATATACACTGTATTCACTGTGTATTTATTTATTTAACCAGGCAAGTCAGTGAGGAACACATTCTTATTACAATGACAGCCTACTCCGGCCAAACCCAGACGACACTGGGCCAATTGTGCGCTGCCCTATTGGATTCCCAATCACAGCCAGATGTGATACAGCCTGGATTCAAACCAGGTACTGTAGTGACACCTCTTGCACTGAGATGCAGTGCCTTAGAACGCTGCACCACTCGGGAGCCCAGAGAGTGTATATGTGTGTGTAGGTGTGTAAGTGTGTGTGTTTGAGAGAGAGAGTGTGAGAGAGTCTGTGAGAGAGAAAGAGAGAGAGAGAGAGAGAGAGTTTGTGTGTAGAAATCACACTGATGTACATGACAGAGTGTAAGTCCAGCTTGCATTACAGAGAATGTCCTTTGAATACTGTATAGTGTTACAAAGGTTGCTTCAAATCCAAGCTCACGTACGACAAAGTTATGCACACACTATGAGGCCCACTGAGAGTGAAAGGACATATTTGTGTTACATGTCTGAGAGTGTTATGAATGTTTACAAAACTTGTTGTTTGGATCCTGGATGCTGATTGGACGAGCAGTGTTCCAAGCCGTGCTGTATTAGCCACCAGCGACACGTCTACGCCTGCTAACGGTTCCATCTGAAAATGATCTCTGTGCCTCCATCAGAATATCATGTTCATGTTGCTGTCTGAATCATCTCTGGTACTGATCTCAACTCGCACGTTATTTCACCTTGCTTCCAGCCTAGCATTTAGTATGGTACAGCGGGGGTTAATGGAAGCAATGCATCTGGTGTGCTGTCATTTCAGGTTC